>NC_133478.1:16335876-16374554 GCF_025370935.1 Choristoneura fumiferana
GGTGGACAGAGTGGTTTGTCGGTTGGTAATACATCGTTCACTAATATTGCTTTTCATATATTTTATTATAGTAACGATGGAAACTCCTGATCAGTCTCATAACGCCAATATTAATAATTTTGTTAATACTAATATTTGTTTTCATACATTTCTTAATCATAGGTGTTATTTATCCGCATTATTGAAATTCATAAAGGCAATGTGCTTTATACATATATTTATTGTCATATATCTTTTAGGGTCATTTATTATTTTGTTGTCCTTTTTTTTATTTTGAGTTCCTCTTTTTATACTAAATTTTATGGACATTTCGTATAACTCAATGGAAAAATTGTAGGACAAAGCATAAGCAACTTTACCAATTCACCAAATTGCATTGAAATCTGAGAAAGAAAGATTACCGACAAATAAATAAAAAAAACGGCCAAGAGCGTGTCGGACACGCCCAAGATAGGGTTCCGTAGCCATTACGAAAAAAATCAAGTAATATTATGTGCGTTATAACACTATTAAAACACTTACTACAGTCGTAACATCTATTACCAGAAAAAGAGCGTATCTTCACGGCACTTACGTACTTTTGTTGAGAACCGCAGTTTTTCGGCAATCACTCAAAAACGGTATATCGATTTTGTTGAAACCAATTTTCGTTGAAAGTATTTATTAAGCGTTATTAAGGAAGACGGTTCGGAATAGAAGGCGGAACGAAGCGGCGCGTAGCTCCCGCCTTAGCCTTCGATGTTAGGTTTTTTATGGCAGCAAACAGTTTAATACATCAGTGGCAGCAATATAACGGCCACCAGGAAAGTAGGTTGGATGCCATTCAATATGTTACTAAACGCGTATGAATTCGCCGCTAGAGGCGCTAGTGTAGCGTGAGGTCTCCGAAATGTCAAATCTCATAGTTTTTGGTGAGCTACGCGGTTTATATATAATTAGAATAATTTTGTGAATATTTCGCATTACCTGAAATTAATTTTGACAATTATGCGTTAAGGGGCAATGAATGTCTGTGTTTTGAGACAGTTTTATCTTTCGGAAACTTGTCCTCTTTTTCCCGAACCGAGCAAAACGGGACTACGCAACACTGTGGTTGCTCGATATTTTTATGGTACGGTTTTAAGGTGTATTAAATATGATTTTAATCTAAACTTTTTTTTCACGCCCGTAATAACAGACGTAAAGTCACACTTAAAAACCTCACGCCGCGCTGGCGCCATTTAGAAAGACAAAAAACATAGCCCTCATTGCCAATACAGTATTTGACTATTTTTTATATGTATTATAAATTAAAACTTTACAATGCCTGTTATCGAATAGAGAAACAAATATTAAGCTACCTTACAAATAACAAAGTTATGGTTTGAAATTCAAGATTAGACAGAGAAAGACATACTGGCACGTGACTCTACCAATACACTATCCCTGATTTATATAGACTAATTAAAAAAAAATGCTAACTTTCCGCAGAGTAAAAATGGATTTCAATTTCAGGGCAGATTTTCAAAATTATTTCAATAATAGAAAACTACAATGTGTCAATTAAGAATATTAAAATAGATCATAATATAAATTCATGTCCCACGGAACTTTACAATTTCTCGGGATATAATCCTATAGTGATATGAATATTGTGATATGATATGGTTTTGTGCAGAGTTCTGGTTGGCATTTTAGCAGTTTTCGGCGGCAGCACTACCAACATGAATGAAAACTTAGAGTTTCTTAGAGAAAGTTAGATAAATACAAATTAGATGCTAACTTCGCGTTGCACCTATATCTTAGCATCTCAGCCGTTCTTGATTGCTAGACTACGAATACGTAGTAACGACTAACCTGACCGACAAACAGTTGGAAAACCCCGACTTTGTCACTTCAAAGTTCAATATCTTAAAACGGCTGAGCCGATTTTGATGAAACATGTTTAAGAACCATCGCTAAAATACTGATTCAAATATATAAAAAATGCATTAAATTTTTAAAATAGGTCCACCCGTTCAAGAGTTACGTGCCACAGACAGATACACATAGCGGTCAAACTTATAACACCCTCTTTTTGCGTCGGGGTTAAATGGAGGATGGGCAGATTTGTACGGACTCTGTCCTAGGAACCAATAACGACAGCCATTATATATATCTTTGTTTTTTTTTTAAATAGGCTTTAATTAAAACTTCTTGTAAATGTACCACTTTTATTTATAATAATTCGGACTGTGATAAGACGCAAAGATTACAATTTCTTATCTGATTTAAATTATTTTTAACTTTTGGTCTTTTAATGCAAAATTTACTACCGTAGTCGTAGCGCGTAGCAGTGTTTTTCGTTATGTAGTCCGTAGTACGATAGGTAGTAAGATACCTATAAAAAATATCTATAAATTTAAACCTATGTATTTTCTTACGGATTTGTTGTCTAGCAACCGAGAACTGTTGAGATCCTAACAGGTGTAAAGTGTAATGCGAAGTTAGCAACTCATTATTTTTACTTTCCATCCCAGCCTATATATACCTCCCACTGCTGGGCACAGGCCTCCTCTCAGAACAAGAGAGCTTGGGCCATAGTTCCCACGCGGGTCCAGTGCGGAATGGGAACTTCACACTCACCATCGAATTGCATCGCAGGTTATACAGGTTTCCTCACGATGCTTTCCTGCACCGCAAAACCCGTGGTAAATTTCAAATGTAATGCCGCACATGAATTTCGAAAAGCAAAGAGGTGCGAGCCGGGGTTTGAACCCATGATCATCTGTTGTCAAACCACTAGGCCACCACGGCTTTTATTCTTACTGTAAGTTTTTTTTTTAACTATGCACTATCTATAAAATCTACTATAAGCTGTATTAGAACTTTCTCTAGCATTTTCTAGTTTTAACGCTATCAATGTATCTAGAACATGCATTTTCTGACGATTGGGCTAGCAACCGAGAACTGCTAGATGCTGACATGTGCACGCGAGGTTAGCATCTCATTTGTATAAAACGTTTTTATTTTATTTTAATTAAGCTGAACTATAAAAAAATATATCCAGAACTGTAGAACTATTCGGGATGCTACTACTAGAACAGCAATTGGCTAAGTAAAGTTTTTTGAAGAGGTGCTAAATATATTTTCTTCGATAGTCGACGTCTTAATAATCGAGGAACTGCAGCTCTTTTATTTTATTTCCTCTTATTAATTAGAATATTTTTAAGTGGTCGATATGACGTTGTGAGATTGAAATTGCAGAACCGTTGAGGGCTTAGTACTTAGTAGAAACAGTAAAAAAAAACAAAACTGTCACTGCTGTCACTGTCTGCTGTCACAAGTAAATCTAACCTTAAAACCGTTTTCTTTTGGCGCGATGTCGTTTTTTTGGATAATTTTAAAGACCTCTCAGCACAAACTACTTTAAATTTGCCGCATTTCTCCACGACCTTTGCATGATAATTGACCACGATTGGATAGTTTCGAAGACTATTTTGGCTCTGCTTCTTCGACAACGCTATCTTGCAGTCTCGACGGCACTTGGCTTGACTTTTGGACCATATTTTCTATTTTAGCGGCTTCACCTTTCAATACGAAATGAGTGAATTTGTGCGACACACATGAGTCTAGAATATTTGACACCAGTGATAAGTATACAATGTTGCCGAAATCAAAGGAGATAAAGCACTCTTGTCCGCACCGGTAAAATGGATGAACGTAAGTACAAAAGTATATCAATACAGTTTCTTGTCTATTTTTTTTACATTACATTTTAGGACATCAAAAGTTGAATATGTTGCCGGACCAAAGTTGTTTGAGAGCACAGAATAACAAAAACATATTACCTATATTGTGACCATTTACTTAGATATCAACTGACAATGTAATTGATGCGACAGGTGATGTTTTCTGCATTGGCTGGTAAATATTATGATAGAGTAAAATTTCTGTGGTTAGTGAAACATTATATTATAACTAGCTGTTGCCCGCGACTCTGTCTACGAAGAATTTGCTTATTGCTTTCCTGCAAGTACTATGTATTTTTTCGGGATAAAACTGTGAGATAAAAAGTAGCCTATGTTCTTCCTCGGGACTCCAACTACCTATATAATGAATTTCGGCTAAATCAGTTCAGCGGTTGAAGCATGAAAAGTTAACAGATAGACAGACAGAGTTCCTTTCACGTTTATAATATTAAATATAAGTAAGGATTTATAATAATTTTGATCTTTTTTTCAGGTGGCTGTAAACACACATTGGTGTTTTTATTTTGGTTGCAAGAAAAAGCCAGTGAAGGAGCATAACCTGTTTTTTCCAAGGACATGCATTTTTCCATAAAAAAAGAGGCATAGAAGTACCACGAAACTCCTCAATGGTTAATGGAAGAGAATAGAATAGATTTAAGATTTAGCACGGAACTGTAATTTTGAACATGACAATCTCTTAATACAGAAATGTATTTTTAGTTGACAATGCAAGTACAGTCGATAAAAAGTACAGTCAGCAAAATTTTTTTCTTAATAATATCATTTTTGGTTTTTATTTGTGTAAGCTTTTATTTTTCCTCACAATACTTTTTGTTGACTATACTTACTTGTCTTGCATTGTCATCTAATCTGTAATCAGTATAAGTACTGCTGTGCTAAGCTAATGGTACTTTAAATTTGTATTCTCATTTTGGTTTATAATTATAATACATACATACATTGCACGTCATCGTACATTGCAAGTCGAATAAAATCTTGTAAAATATGTTTCTTTTAACTTATGATTTACATCATCAAAAATAACGAAAAAATGTGCAGAATTTGTAACATTGCTCACAGAGATTTTGATTAGGTTCGATTCCCGGTCATGTATGTAGTCAGACAAAATAAAACGGTTGAATGCCATATATATCCATACTAATATTATAAATGCGAAAGTGTATGTGTTTGTATGTTTCTCCGTCTTTCACGTCGCATTGGAGCGACGGATCGACGTGATTTTGGCATAGAGATTGTTTATGGGCCACAGAGTGATATAGGCTACTTTTTATCCCAGAAAAATAAACAGTTCCCGAGGGAACAGCGCGGAACAACCGAATTCCACGCGGGCGAAGCCGCGGGCAAAAGCTAGTATATATACACACATCCAGTTCAACTGGTAGAACAAACAATACAATCTAGGGTCACTGTCACAAGTACAAGTACTAAAAATACAAGTAAATCACCACGGTTTTGTTATAACTTATGATCAATGGTACGCATATTGTTTACACATATAACACACAAGTTAATCAAACCACGGTTGCTTAGGAAATTAAAAGTTTAATATGATTGACAGCCCTTTTATAGCCTTCCGGAAAAATCTTTACAGCGCGATTCAGCTTTTCCTTGAGACGAGATAGTGACATCTTTTGATGCAAAAGTAAACTAAAATCCCGGTTTAACACATAGTGACCTATAATATTTGTGTTATATTTCCTTGTATTTCTTAGTAGTACTTCTAATGCCTTTATGGGCATGGCACAATATTTAATTTATTAAAAATACTTGTTTTTAAATTACCCTTTGCCAGGAATATTATATACATGTTCCAATAAATCAGGTCTTTTGAGACATATGTTTATGCTAAAGGTTTTTATGATAATTTGTGTATTTATGAAATAAAAAACAATATAAATTATTGCATTTTTATTATATTACTCTGCAAATTAACTAAAACCATCTAAAACACATGCAATGCGTTTAGCTTATGCTAAACGTTTTTATGATAATTTGTACATTTATGAAATAAATAAAACATAAATTATTGCATTTTTATTATATTACTCTGCAAATTAACTAAAACTATCTAAAACACATGCAATAAGACAGCTTTGTCTACATAATTTTATGTGGTTATGGTTAATAACAGAGACGCTTCAAAAATACGGATTCTTTTAATCTTCAAATCACGCATTTCACATGTAACCTCAAGGTCGCTATGACTTTATATGGAATCACCCCCTTTTTAGTAGCCACACAAAGCCACTTCATTCTGTAAATGATTTAGCAGAAACTCTTCCTTCAATACACTTTGAAATAAAGAATATAAACCAAATGAGTTGCATAAATATTTCAAGGTATAGCATGACTCTTACTGAGACCATGTCCTTTTTATTTTTTTGGTAAAAAAACACGATATCTCTCCCTTCTGTTATGTTCTCCTTTGCTGTGTTTGATGTTGAAGGGCTAGAGGGTTCGTATAATCATGTTGTTGATGAGCAACTTGCAGTGGAAGATGAAGCTGACTTGCACCAAGTCGCTTGTAAAGACTAGGATGCATAAATACGCAGAATTCTGAAAATCTCGTCTGTATTTCATAGACCAACGTACAAAGCATTAGAGAACATTTCTGTAATGCTCCATTTCAACTCGAATACTGTCGGAGTCGTCTGAATCCATTGTAGGGATACTGTGATTCGAATTTACTCGTAAGGCAGTCCAAATGTCAAGCCAAGTGTCGTCGAGACTGCAAGATAGCGTTGTCGAAGAAGCAGAGCCAAAATAGTCTTCGAAACTATCCAATCGTGGTCCAATTATCATGCAAAGGTCGTGGAGAAATGCGGCAAATTTTAAAGTACTGAGTTTGTGCTGAGAGGTCTTAAAAAATTATCCAAAAAACACTGATCGCACCAAATCGCAAAGTAAATAAAACGGTTTTAGGTTAGATTCTACTTGACAGTGACAGCAGTGACAGTTGACTTCGTTTTTTTTTTTAGTGTTTCTACTAAGTACTAAGCCCTCAACGGTTCTGCAATTTCAATCTCACAAACGTCATATCGACCACTTAAAAAAATATTTCTAATTAATAAGAGGAAATAAAAATAAAAGAGCTGCAGTTCCTCGATTATTAAGACGTCGACTATCGAAAAAAATATAATTAGCGCCTCTCCAAAAAACTTTACTTAGCCAATTACATTTTGAGATTCTAGAAATTGATATGCTAGGTTCACACACATAGCGTGATGCAACGTCACGATCACTTCTTATATCTAACGTTTCAATGACGTGTCATATATTGATAACTAGCTTTTGCCCGCGACTTCGTCCTCGTGGAATACTAACTTTAGGAAGTATTTAATTTATTTAAGATACCTATTCTGCTAATAATAGCACATAGAAACTTCTACGGTTTACTGAAAATAATCTATTTTAATACATTGCTATAAATATATACTATTTTTTTGTTCATCCATCCATCCATGCTTTGGTAAAACATAAATATTTTGCGGGAAGCCACATTTTAGCAATACGACGTGTATTCTACCCTGCCCACACAAAAGGACTACTTAATTTTTACTTCATAATGAACTCTTGACACCTTCCGTCCTTTATTGTAAGTTAGGAGGGTAGGATTATAATGAAGACGGAATTTTTACTAAGCATAACTACACATGATTCGATTTGTAGCATTCGAACATGGCGGATGTAGACTATATCTAATTTTGGTATTTCTGCTTCTTTGGCTTGTTGAAGTTTAATTTTGATAGTGTTTTATGCGACGATTAACCTTAACAGTGAACAGTGATCACAAAATTATATATTGCTCTCGTGTCTGACATTTTTTAATGCGCAAGTGGTCTCCGCGTGGTTTCTGGAATTTTGCTATCAAGTTGCAAAAACTACAATCACCGTACAACATGCATAAGAATTCTTTAATTTAACTGACATTGGCCCAAGCCTTATGGCCGCCATTAAGAGGAATAAATAAAAATAACTACACATATTTCTGATAACTATACTTCTAGTAAATTTGTTTGGAATTCCTAAGAACTTTCATCCCCATATTTTCAAGTAAATATTTAGGTCGAAATTTGAAAAGCGCCGGAACAAATGTGTTTTACTTCAAAAGTACAGTAAGTAAGTAAAGTCTGTACTTCAAAAGGAAAAATGGAACCCTTAACTTCGCTGTCCATCCGTCCGTCTGTCTGTCAAGAAACTTTATCTCGTAAACGCGCGGAGTATCGGTATCGAGTTGAAATTGAAACCCTAAACTCAGGTCAATAGTCCCGAAAGCTGTGAAAAAATCAAACTTCTAAGTCATGGCAATCAAAAGCTATAGTCATTAAAAAGGTGTTTCCATACAAATCGCCTTAACAGAAAAAAGGTACTTCCGAGTGTCGGAAACTTGGAATTTTGCATAAAGGTCGCTCTTATAGCACAATCCATCCATCCCAGCCTATATACGTCCCACTGCTGGGCAGAGGCCTCCTCTCAGAACAAGAGGGCTTGTGCCATAGTTCCCACGCGGGCCCAGTGCGGATTGGGAACTTCACACCCACCATTGAATTGCTTCGCAGGTTTGTGCAGGTTTCCTCACGACGTTTTCCTTCACCGCAAAGCTCGTGGTAAATTTCAAATGTAACTCCGCACATGAATTTCGAAAAACAGAGGTGCGAGCCGGGGTTTGAACCCACGACCCTCTGCTTGAGAGGCGACAGGGCAAACCACTAGGCCACCACAGCTTTTTATAGCACACTAAATAAGGAAAATCTGAAAATTATAATTTTTCATGTCTGACTGTCTATGTCAATAAGCCATCTAATGACCCCCCCATTGCGTACATTTTGTTTGAGCTTAGAAGGCTCTGCTAACACTGCATCATCCCCTCTGCTAACATCACCTCGCAGGTAAAATTTTCAAAAACACTTGAAAAAATATCTATTTATTAAGTATATATAAGTGCCCGAATGCCAAGTTTCATAAAGAACCATCAATTTATCTTCGACAATGACGATCTTCCATATAAAGTTTCATCCCCTATGTCCTCCTCACAGGAAGAATTTTAAAAAACGCGCGAATAAATATCTATTTATGTCTTATCACGTGCCCAAATGCCAAGTTTCATAATGAACCATCGATTTATATTCGACAATGACGATCTTCCATATAAACTTTCATCCCTATTTCAGCCCCTCACAGGAAGAATTTTAAATAACGCGCGAACAAATATCCAGTTACTTCTTATCACGTGCCAAAATGGCAAGTTTAATAAAGATTCATCGATTTATCTACGGTCATGACGATCTTCTATATAAACTGTCATCCCCTATTTCATCCCAACACAGGTCGAATTTTCAAAAAAATTCAAAAAAATATCGATTTATTTCAGATTGTTAAAAGATAGCCTGCGTTCTTTCCCAAAGGTCTATTCAATCTCTGCACCAAATTTCATCAAAATCGGTTCAGCGGTTTAGGCGTGAAAGCGTAACAGACAGACAGACAGAGTTACTTTCGCAGTTATAATATTATAGTTTGGAAGTTTGGATGACAGCTTTTTAGGAAAAGGAGGAGGTTATCAATTCGGTTGTATTTTTTTGGCTGTTACCTCAGAACTCCGTCATTTATGAACCGATTTAAGAAAAATATTTTTTTCCTTTGTATAGGAATATTTCTAATTAAGTCCCATAGGCACAAAATACGGATCTGATGATTGGATCCTAAGGAAATCGAGGGAACTCTCAAATATTGTAGGGACACCTATGGTCATTTCGATATATTTAGTAGTGACTCGTACATTTGCTCTTGAACATCATCATTAAAAATTCCATATAAAGAAATCTAAACAAAAAGAAGAGAAGATTTGAATATACAAGAAAAAAAAAAGATAACATCTTCATACAACAAAATCGTGTAATTGATAATAATAATTAAATCGTCTTGGTGGTGTGGTGCTCCCAATTATAATTTACTTCCCAAAAATTACATCATGATAATCAGGAATTTCGCTAATGTAACGATGCGTATTGAACACCTGCGCTGCGCCTAGTTGATTTACACGATTAAAATACATCTATCTATAAATCAGGGTGCGAAAAAATCCGATTTTTATAATAAAAATCAAAACTCGGATTGTTTATGTAAATCGGATATATATCAGATATATACCCAAATAATTATTTTTTTATTTGTGCGCAGAAACAAACCATTTTACAAGCTTTGATAACTAATAATATAACTATTATAGCTTTAATAATAATAACTATACTTAATAGTTTTTATTTAATATTGATTACATGTTGGTCATTGCTTTTGTTGAATAAGTAAGCTCGTAAATAAGGGATATATTAATCCTACTAATATTATAAATGTGAAAGTTTGTGAGTGAGTGAGTATGTTTGTTACTTTTTCACGCTGAAACGGCTTTACGGATTTGGATGAAATTTGGCGAAAAGTTAGTTTATAACCTGGATTAAAACATACACACTTTTTATCCCGATATTCCCACGGAATAGGGATAAAATCTTGAAATAACAACCGCTGGGCTTAGAGCCATGAAATTTAGTATGTAGGTAGCTGGACCTCTGGAATAACACATAGGCTACTTTTTATCTCGATATTCCCACGGGATAGGGATAAAATCTCGAAAAACGAACTGCTGGGCTTAGAGTCATGAAATTTGGTATGTAGGTCGCTGAACGTCTGGAATTACACATAAGCGACTTTTTACCCGATATTCCCACAGGATACCTAGGGATAAATTTCGAAATAACAACCATTGGGCTTAGAGCTATGAAATTTGGTATGTAGGTAGCTGGAACTCTGGAATAATACATAGGCTATTTTTAACCCCGATATTCCCACGGGATACCTAGGGATAAAATCTTGAAATAACCGCTGGGCTTAGAGCCAGCCAATAAATTTAGTATGTAGGTAGCTGGAGCTCTGTAATATCACATAGGCTACTTTTACCCCGATATTCCCACGGAATAGGGATAAAATCTCGAAATATTAACCACTGAGCTTAGAGTCATGAAATTTGGTATGTAGGTAGCTGAACGTCTGGAATTACACATAAGCGACTTTTTACCCGATATTCCCACAGGATACCTAGGGATAAAATTTCGAAATAACAACCATTGGGCTTAGAGCTATGAAATTTGGTATGTAGGTAGCTGAACCTCTGGAATAATACATAGGCTATTTTTAACCCCGATATTCCCACGGGATAGGAATAAAATCTTGAAATAATAACCGCTGAGCTTAGAGGAAATTTGGTATGTAGGTAGCCGGACATCTGGAATAACACATAAGTACGCTACTTTTTATCCCGATATTCAAACGGGATAGTTTTGTTACTAAGGGACCCCATAAATCTCTGTATTATTATTATTATTTTGTAATTTTTTTCTTTAGTTGTACACTGTAGTTTTAAAGTATTTTATTTGTAAATATTTTATTTAAAAAAAATGACTGCCAAGTTTCTTGCGGCGCATTCTTCTTGGCAATGATGGTCTTTCCGAAAGCACTGGTAGTTTAAAAAATGATGTGTAAAAGTGCCCATTGCGGCCTATTTACTGAATAAATAATTTGAATTTAGATAGGGAAAATTTTAGAAATTTCAGCACTGGGTTTAGTCTTGAATTTTGTACAGTTATTCACAACACAACCTCAATGAAGACCACGATATACATTTTGGAAATTTCCAGGGCTTTCCGAAAATTTCTATTGCAACTACCAGACCGAATAGTTACGCGTGCGAAGCCGCGGGTAAAAGCTAGTAAAAACATAATTTACTCTAAATTATATTATTTCTTACCAAACTAGTAAACAGAATACTGCAATTCAATTAAATTTGTATATTGTGGCTGAAATCCGGCAAAAACAAAAAACACACACAGATTATTCAACTTTTCAGGGTTCCGTACTCAAAGGGCATAATAAGGACCCTATTGCTAAAAATCCATTGTCTGTCTGTCTGTCACCAGGCTGGACCTCATACACTGTGATGTGATTACAGTGTTTACAGTTGAAATTTTCACAGATGATGTATTTCTGTTGCCATTATAATAACAAATACTAAAAACTATCGAAACATGTCGAGCTAAACTCGATTTAAAACGTGAGTTATGGTGCCATTTTGTCGGCATAGTTTACATACATATATATGCAAAATTACAGCTTTCTAGCATTGATGTCCCTGAGCAAAGCCGCGGACGGACGGACAGACAGACAGACAGACATGGCGAAACTACAAGGTTTCCGTTTTTGCCATTTTGGCTCCGGAACCCTAAAAAATATAGCTCCATCGAAACTATCGATGATTCTGCCAATGTCCAGGCTGAAAAAGACACTCGGTTGGCCGTTGTACGGTAGCATTTTCATCTAAATTTTTAACATAATTATCAACTCTATGTAGAGCAGCATTTACAATTTCTCTACCAAACATCAGAAAATTAGAAGTAAACTCCGCAACTAAGTTTTCGTTACAATTTGAAGCTAATTAACATGGGTAAAAAACTATGACCAAGTTCTATGATCGTCTTTTAAAAAACAAGACATACAGAGTCTTTGAATACTTTATCTATAACATTATCAAGAACAACAGAACTAACTGAACTACGATTATATTTTGAGATTCTAGAAATTGATATGCCTAGTTTAAACGCATTTCATTTCGTTTATAAATAACACGACACAAAATAACTGCTATGAAACTAAGTAGCTTCATTTGTAGTATCTCTATGTCGTTTGTAGTAGCGGAAAATCGTTTATGTAGGTTTATTTCGTTTGCAGTAGCTTTTTTACGTTTGTAGTAGCTTGATTTTGTTTGTAGTAGCAGTAATTTTGTCTGTAGTAACTAAATATCGTTTGTAGTAGCTTTCTTTGCGTTTGTAGTAACTTGATTTTGTTTGTAGTAGCAGTAATTTCGTTTGTAGTAACTAAATACCGTTTGTAGTAGCTTTCTTTGCGTTTGTAGTAACTTGATTTTGTTTGTAGTAGCAGTAATTTCGTTTGTAGTAAGTAAATATCGTTTGCAGTAGCTTTTTTACGTTTGTAGTAGCTTGATTTTGTTTGTAGTAGCTTTCTTTGCGTTTGTAGTAACTTGATTTTGTTTGTAGTAGCAGTAATTTCGTTTGTAGTAAGTAAATATCGTTTGCAGTAGCTTTTTTACGTTTGTAGTAGCTTGATTTTGTTTATAGTAGCTTTCTTTGCGTTTGTAGTAACTTGATTTTGTTTGTAGTAGCAGTAATTTCGTTTGTAGTAAGTAAATATCGTTTGCAGTAGCTTTTTTACGTTTGTAGTAGCTTGATTTTGTTTGTAGTAGCAGTAATTTTGTCTGTAGTAACTAAATATCGTTTGTAGTAGCTTTCTTTGCGTTTGTAGTAACTTGATTTTGTTTGTAGTAGCAGTAAATTTGTTTGTAGTAACTAAATACCGTTTGTAGTAGCTTTCTTTGCGTTTGTAGTAACTTGATTTTGTTTGTAGTAGCAGTAATTTCGTTTGTAGTAAGTAAATATCGTTTGCAGTAGCTTTTTTACGTTTGTAGTAGCTTGATTTTGTTTGTAGTAGCAGTAATTTCGTTTGTAGTAACTAAATACCGTTTGTAGTAGCTTTCTTTGCGTTTGTAGTAACTTGATTGTTTGTAGTAGCAGTAGTTTCGTTTGTAGTAAATAAATATCGTTTGTAGTAGCTTTATTTACGTTTGTAGTAACTTGATTTTGTTTGTAGTAGCAGTAATTTCGTTTGTAGTAACTAAATATCGTTTGTAGTAGCTTTATTTACGTTTGTAGTAACTTTATTTTGTTTGTAGTAGCAGTAATTTCGTTTGTAGTAACTAAATATCGTTTGTAGTAGCTTTATTTACGTTTGTAGTAACTTGATTTGGTTTGTAGTAGCAGTAATTTCGTTTGTAGTAACTAAATATCGTTTGTAGTAGCTTCATTTACGTTTGTAGTAACTTGATTTTGTTTGTAGTAGCAGTAATTTCGTTTGTAGTAACTAAATTTCGTTTGTAGTAGCTTTATTTACGTTTGTAGTAACTTGATTTTGTTTGTAGTAGCAGTAATTTCGTTCGTAGTAACTAAATATCGTTTGTAGTAGCTTTATTTACGTTTGTAGTAACTTGATTTTGTTTGTAGTAGCAGTAATTTCGTTTGTAGTAACTAAATATCGTTTGTAGTAGCTTTATTTACGTTTGTAGTAACTGATTTTGTTTGTAGTAGCAGTAATTTCGTTTGTAGTAACTAAATATCGTTTGTAGTAGCTTTCTTTACGTTTGTAGTAACTTGATTGTTTAAAGTAGCAGTAATTTCGTTTGTAGTGAGTAAATATCGTTTGTAGTAGCTTTATTTACGTTTGTAGTAACTTGATTTTGTTTGTAGTAGCAATAATTTCGTTTGTAGTAACTAAATATCGTTTGTAGTAGCTTCATTTACGTTTGTAGTAACTTGATTTTGTTTGTAGTAGCAGTAATTTCGTTTGTAGTAACTAAATTTCGTTTGTAGTAGCTTTATTTACGTTTGTAGTAACTTGATTTTGTTTGTAGTAGCAGTAATTTCGTTTGTAGTAACTAAATATCGTTTGTAGTAGCTTTATTTACGTTTGTAGTAACTTGATTTTGTTTGTAGTAGCAGTAATTTCGTTTGTAGTAACTAAATATCGTTTGTAGTAGCTTTATTTACGTTTGTAGTAACTTGATTTTGTTTGTAGTAGCAGTAATTTCGTTTGTAGTAACTAAATATCGTTTGTAGTAGCTTTCTTTACGTTTGTAGTAACTTGATTGTTTAAAGTAGCAGTAATTTCGTTTGTAGTGAGTAAATATCGTTTGTAGTAGCTTTATTTACGTTTGTAGTAACTTGATTTTGTTTGTAGTAGCAATAATTTCGTTTGTAGTAACTAAATATCGTTTGTAGTAGCTTTATTTACGTTTGTAGTAACTTGATTTAGTTTGTTGTAGCAGTAACTTCGTTCGTAGTAACTAAATATCGTTTGTAGTAGCTTTATTTACGTTTGTAGTAACTTGGTTTTGTTTGTAGAAACGTAATTTCGTTAGTAGTAGCTTTCTATACGTTTGTAGTAACTTGATTTTGTTTGTAGTAGCAGTAATTTCGTTTGTAGTAACTAAATATCGTTTGCAGTAGCTTCGTTTACGTTTGTAGTAGCTTCAATTTGTTTGTAGTAGCAGTTATTTCGTTTGTAGTAACGTCAAACTTGATTTTGCAAACAAAATACAAATAGTAGCAGTCATTTCGTTTGTAGCAACCTTATTTCGTATTTTTGTTATGTTTGTAGTAGTAGTCATTTCATTTGTAGTAGCGTAATTTTGTTTGTAGTAGTATATTTACGTTTGTGGTAACTTGATTTTGTTTGTAGTAGCAGTCATTTCGTTTGTAGTAGTTTATTCGCGTTTGTAGTAACTTCATTTCGCTTGAAGTAGCATTCATCAGTTTGTATTTAATTTATTTAGTTACTGCCAACTAAAAAAAGATAATTGTAACATAAATACACGACTACAAACGATATTAGGTTACTAAAAAGTAATAACGTAATTTTGTTTGTAGTGACAATCATTACGTTTGTAGTGTCTTTATTTCATTTGTACTAACGTTCATTTCGTTTGTACTTACTTTATTTTGTTTGTAGTAGCACTAATTTAGACCATATTAACTTTATTACTTTTTTAGCTGTGCTAACGGCGTTTGTAGTAACTTTATTTTGTTTGTAATAATGGTTATTACCTTGGTTGTGACCTTTTTTAGTTTGTAGCAGTGGTAATTTTGTTTATAGTGTTAGAATTATTACGATTGTATGCCAAATTTTCTAGTATAGCATAATGCAAATGATTCGATTCAAGAATCAAACTACTAAGCTTTAGGGCCACTTCAAACTCCTCGTATTCTTTTTTAGAGCTTCTGCAAACGAAAAAATTGATACTACAATCAACTACAAACCGGAATGACAGTGTAGAAACAAAAAAAAAATTTTTTTGGATTTATTTTTTTTCGAAGTGCTCTAATTTTTTTTTAGAGTTACTACAAACGAAATCATTGTTACTACAATCAACTACATACCGAAATCTATGAGAATCATGAAAGAACAATGAGATTTTCCAAAGTCGGGTGCTACAAGTATAGGTGCAAAGTTTACTTGAGAGAAAAAAAATTTTTTTTTTTAACTACAAACGAAATGTTTTCTACTACAATCAACTACAAACGATTCTCTTTCAGAATCAATGACTCAATTTGAGGGTCGATGAAATGGGGGGATGAGTTTTTTTCAAAGTCCTGTAATTTTTTTTTAGAGCTACTACAAACGAAAAAAATTGTATTACAATCAACTACATACCTAAATCTATGAGAATAAAATATAAAAAAAATGTTTTTTAAATGTCGGGTGCTAACTTCACACAGCCGTCTGGACGATGATATGCTGAATATATTTTGCACTAAACTTCTACAAAAAATGCCTAATAATAACCTATAACTACATTACTCTGCTATTAGTTTAGTCAGGGATCATTAGAAATGAAACACAGTACGTATAGATATGCTTATTATTTCCTCATTTTTGGTATCTTGCCTTACCTAACCCACCAGTCAGAGATTTCAGCCACTAGCTAAATAATTTGTAAATAAATTTGCTATCTGTTGTTGCCCAGTTTTTTTGTACCGGCAGTCGGGAGTGTATTTTTTCTCTATCTGTCAATTTGACTTGTCTTTCAAATAATTTGGATATTTGATACACCATATTTAAGCTCAATGTCATACGCTTAACTAAGTTCGAAGAAAAAAAGTTTTTCCGTAGTTTAATTTCACTTAGTTCAGTTCCATTCAAATGTAACCAACAAGTTGAAAGAAAGCTGTTAATAGCTAAAGCTGAATAATAAGAATATAATAGCTTCAGAAAAGCGATAGTCTATTAGCAGTATGCCCAGACCGGCACGAAGATTTGTGTTAACATGACAGTCACGCAGATGTACCCACGCCCGACCTTGCAGCGCCCAATGTTAATGAACCGCGCGTAAAACAATCCACTTCCGAATTAGCACCTACTACGATACTCCTTAAAACTGTTCTCAGAAACTTAGCTTCGAATGGGAACACTTTTACTTCTCCTAGAGTTGCTTAATTACGAGTATGTGATGGGTACCTATGAGATAGTGTGACGGGGATTTCAACGTATGTGATTGGTTGGATTGATTGGTTGCACGTCATTACTTGGACTCAATAAAAGAGCACCCTGAAAGAGAAAACTACTTTTACTCTGATAAAGATTGATATTTTTATGCTTTTCTTAAGGACAAAACAGAACTCAAAGAGCTGTAGCTTTAAAGGTGGTGATAAACAGGCTACAATCCACATTTGAAGTGGAAAAGATTAACCCTCTTATTCATAAAACTTAACAAGCCTATGTTAACTAACAAATGCTTTGTCCCTTTCTAACAAATACAAATGTCAAAGTGACAGATAAGGACAAACGAATTTTAGCGGCATTTTAATTAAAATAGGTTTAATTGTCGTTTATGAATAAGGGGGTAATACATTCCATTTTACGTGCTCGGTTGGCCAATAAGTCGGAGACTAAAATTACTTTGCGACTTGCGAGGTCTGACTTGACCGTGTCTCGAGAGTTTTGACCCGTTTCAACAAAGGCCTATATCACTCAACAAACTATGCCCTATGCATTAGTAAATAAAAGTTTTGTCCCGACGGACGGAGCCAGACATTTGTTGAAAACGACAACTAACTTTTGTTTTAAAGCAAAAGCAAAAGACGTTCCTAGGTTGTATTGATTATAGCATTGTTCACAAAGTACCGTCCCCAAATACCCTAATTTTATAGCTCTGAACCTATTTCCAGTGCTCCTGTTTGATAAATTTCAACTTCATAAGAAATTAAGTCATAACTAACATAATGAATGATGGTATAATGAGTTGCGTAGCATAAACCACTTTATATATTTCATAAAATAGGTGTTAAAAAAATTACACAATAATGCAACTGTTGTGAGCTCAATTTTGTGACAATAAGTATTCTTTAAAAAATCGAAAGTTAAGAGTTCGTTAATAAACATAAATGTTTGAATGATTGATTAATGATTACTTTATTCTTGCTTTAGCTACACACACATAGTAATCATGAATAAGTACAGTCAAGGGCAAAGATATCGACACGGCCAAAGTTACAAAAATATGTATACACGGGTTTATGCACTTAACATTAAGGCCGTGTATACATATTTTTGCAACTTCGGCCGTGTCGATATCTTTGCCCTTGACTGTACTTACCGACGTCCATGTTGATGACGTATGGAAACCTCAATTCTGTTTCCTGCTTTGAAGTCTTGGCAGATTCGCAACATAGCAAACAAAGCTCGCGATTTCTCTCAAAACATCTCATTTCAAAAGCATCCTTGGATGAACAAATTACCCATATTCAACGGATTTCATAACGTTAAATTGAAAGTTATGCGGTTAGTTGCGCGCTCCATAGTTTCTCAGGCCACTTTTCCATACCGTTGAAGAATTTCCCACGATGCCTTGTATCCTCGTAAATAGGTGGCTGATGTTCTATTAATAATTTGTTATTCATACTCCGCTGAAGTCTTAAACAGGCAGGGTCACTGCATCTGTTTAATTGACTTTGAATGTGTAATCTGGTTTGACATAATTAATGATATCGTTTAATTTTACGCTATATTTACACCAAAAAGGAAGGAAAACGGCACGTGTGAATGAGGGTTTCTTGACAGTCGAAATATCGCTAGATGGCGTTAGTATCGTGAGTAGGGTTGCCAGATACAGGCATTTCATTTCCGGGACAATTCGAGGGTTACGAATTGGGTCGGTAGGTAAATACCAATACAAGCACGAAACCAACTATTTTCTTCAAATTGACAAAATCATTAATCATTTTAAAAACGTGAGCCCAGATTTTATCATTTGGCAAGTCTTTTGGAAGGGAAGGACCTCAAAAACAGTTATCAGGCACGTGAGTTCTGAATACTACCTACAGGCCGTCAATGTTAACCGCAGCTTCAGTTTTTAATATGAAAGGAAATACTGCTCTCGTAACTTATTAAAAAAAAGTTAGTATTATAGTTAAGAAATCGAAATCCGGGACATTAAAGTGTAATTCCTGGACACGGGACAAGACACGTGATTCCGGGACAATCTCGGATGTCCCGGTCATCTGGCAACCCTAATCGTGAGGTCTGTATGACGTAACAGTCTTGTTCACGATGGGCTCTTTGATTATTTAACTAATCACAAACGTGTGTCAAAGTTGTCGAACGGATCTCATAATACTAGCGCTAGTTACATACAACATACAACCCTCATTGAGCATTGGACAAAAGTATTTCTTTGAGATATTTATGTCTTAAGGAGTGGTAAAAATCATCCCTTACGCATAAAACCGTAATGTTTTGAAGTGCTAAACGCTTGCGTTAGACGTTATGATTCTTATTTTAATTAATAAAGACATTAACAAGCTCAGATGAGACCATCTTTCTACTAGCTTCTAAAAACTCTAAACCTCCTCAGCAAAATTATTCTGTTATAATAATTTCAAATAAATGCCGTGTACGTTGCAAACATTTCCTCTATTAAGAGTAACCCTGGAAACTCATTTTCCCTCGCCAGCGTGGGAGGAGGTCCCCGTTTGTCGGAAGCGGCCGAGTGCATCCCGCTGCATTGTGAGTGCGCAAACGTGACCGCGTTTTTACTGTTTATACTTTACGATAACGGGACGATAACTCGCGAAAATTTTAACTACATACTACTGATAATTGTAACCACGGCCTTGTTGGGGACTATAAGACGATTCAGCAATTAAAGAAACTAGAACTGGGATATTTCTATGCAAATACCTACAATTAGGCAAACAATGGTAAAGAAATCCATATATTTGACAGCAATTTTTTGTTCGATGTGGAGAAACAAAATGATCGACTGGGTGAGTTTAGGTACTTTTTAGACGATCAATTAACTGGTTTCCTTAAAAAAAACACATAATTCCAGTTTTGGTCAACGGTCAATGATAAACTCCGCCCTTAAAATTAATTTTAAATGCCTTAAACTGATATCCCCAGAGGGGGTCGACCCGTACTGAAAATTCGCATTTTACATTAATTGGTTGTTTTCAGATGATTTACAAATAGGCTTCACTAGTTGGGTTCCAAATATAGGCCGTCCACCCACTCGTGACCTTAATATGGAACTACGTTGTATATTTTGATCAAAATATCCTGGAATAGGATGTCGTGACGTCGTTACCGTTTGGTATGAAACGCTCCTCATCTCTTGCCCAACTTGGGTGGCATTTGGGAGTGATCCATTAAAAATGTATAACTTGAAATGGTCACAGATTCACAGATATTATTAATAAAACAATTAGGTTCTACGTCAATCATTACTATACGTAACGTACGTACGTGTTTGGAGTGATGTTTCAGTAGGTAATCATAAATATATTGCTTTTAATTATTATTATTGAATTGAATTCTAATTTGACATTTTAAATTTATTTATTTTTTATTCTCGCTGACTATTTATTATACTTAATAAGATTTATTTATTTTTGTATACATTTGACGATCCTTTTGTGAATTTCTTGTAATTAACTGACATGTGCTTATAATGTATTTTTTCAAAAGGTAATAAATAAATCTAATCTAATCTAATCTAATAATTTTAGATTCTGCACGTAAAGCAATTTTCTGCGTTCATTTAGGTATTATGTACTTGGTTTGGCATTGGTATTACACTGACATTTTTATTTTTTAATGAGGGACAGTAACTATACTTGGTTTGGATAGGTATTTAACTTAATGTACCATCCCCCCCACTCCCCTATTGCCGTCCATTGCTTACCTAGTATTTTTTTCTCTGTGTATCTGTTTTCTGTATCGCTTACTATTTCTGGTGTACAATAAAGAGTCTTTGATTTATTGTATTGTAAACAAAACAACGTCAATTGGTGTCTTAAATTTTGAAATTCCCCCATTGAACTATATAAATATTTACGTTTCTGTATTGAAATACATTATTCTGGTTTGTATTACAATGATAGATAAGTAAAATGTTAAAAATCCTTGAATATATGTACTAAATCTGGCAGCTGAAGTTTGTTTACATTTAGTTAATTACCTATCCAAACCAAGTATAGGTACTTTTAACGTTAGATCTTAAAAACGTAATACATATGTGATTGTCTTCGCAGTATTTCAACCAATCCCAATTTAAACCGGTTACAAAACTGACTGAATACCATTTAATAAAATGGCAAACGAAATGGAAGTTGCCACACGAAACAATAGGTGTACATAACCTTGCACAGGAAACGGTCTGTCCGTCTGCCTATTCGACCGTGACATCTGTTATTGAACTTATGTACCTATCTACCTATTAACTACTTATCTGTAGCCTATTGATTGATAGTGAATGTACCCGCGTGTTGTTGTCATTGCCATAACTACCACCCTATCTTACGAAATACGAAAACATATCAATATTATCAATTTGTGTGATACGACCAAAATAGATAATAGTCATTGGAAATTCAAATCACTGTTTTCGTGTCGATATTATAGTTTTTAAAAGTTAAGTGAAAAATGTTACATGTGTAAAGAGACAAAAATAATCAAATATTTCACCAACCGATTAAAAACTTTAATGCTAATATTCTTTTTAACATTGACATTGACTTGACACATCAATTAGAGATCAAAGTAAAGTAGCTGTCAAAAAATATTTTCTTCATAAAACATTTTTCTTTGTTCGTCTAACTAATATAGCTGTTCCATAAATCTACTCAGTTGGTATTTCTGCTAGTTACTTTCGAACAAATTCTATCTCCACAAATTGTTTCACCTGGAACAGTATCTTAACCAATTTTCAGGTCATTATTTCTTTTAGCAGACGGCGAAGTTCGCAGAAAATAGTGAGGGGGCTGGTTTATGGGGAAAGTAAGGTTATTACATTTCCGTTGGGGACCGTCGTATACAACGACGCGTAGGCAACTGGGTCATCGGAATAATAATTAAAGAGTAAATCGCCGGCGCACAGTGATCTAGGGCATACGCATGTGGGTTAGCGATAAAGTTAACGTCGTTTTACAACGCCGTATTGTTTGTGTTCGCCCTTGTGTATAATGCATAATGAAGTGGCAAAGTTCTTCATTAGATCGTATATTTTGGGGTGTTATGACTTGGTGCCTCTGAATACATTAAAAGGACAATGTTGCTTTTGTAATTTGCTGCCTGAAGCTTGTGATATCTACTTGTGATAGTTGGCTTTTAGTTTTATTTATCGCTCTTGGCTCTGCATTATCTTCAGTTAATTGTTGTTTATGAAGCTAAAGTACTAGTTTGACAGTTTAATGTGACATCAATTCATCATGTAGCTAGCACTCGTTTACCAAAACATATACACTATTGAGCATCTTATGTGCAATTATGTTATCATCCTAAACATCTACATATATAATTTATATTTTTTACATGTTCAATACTAAATGTTCTGTGGAAAGTAACTGTCTGGTGTTTCATTATTACTAACAGATAAAGTCGTTTATCAGTTAGTCGTTTACCAGATCACGCACAACAACGAGATAAAACATGGCCCAATATCAAACTCTCTTATTTATTATACAACATGGCATGTATATTATTTAATATATCTCCGGAATGTACGATTTGCAACGTAATGTAGAGTCATCAGTCCGCGCTAGGTAGTCAGAAGGCTGTTTGGATGCAAATCGCCCAATGCGTGCGTGACCCGCCTGGGTTATCACCCGGGCCCGTCCAAAAAGTCACATACCCAAAAAAAACTCGTTTGTGATTATAGACCTTAGGCTACATTCCCCTATGTCGATATTTAAACACCTCAAATTGGAATGGGGACGTTTAGAAATAAAACTCCGTTTTTGTCTCGTTTAAGAAAAATCGCTCCAAACGTTCAATTATATAATATGTCTGTTATGATGTTTTATCCTTACCAAGCGCAAAATTGCAGCTTTTAAGCATCAGCTGTATGTAGCATGATTATGACATTTACCTACTTTTAACAGCTGTATTTCAGACAGTTTACTTTCGTTACAGTTTTAATTAGATTCGTTATATTGTTGTTTTAGCTATTAACGCTTTAGCGGTTTCAAATTAGTAAAAATAAAGGGTTAAATTGAGTAAAGTAATTAAGTATTAAACTACAATGCGGAAATGCTAACATATATAATGGCTAGTCGCTCATTATGTTGTCAAAACGTGGGCATGCAACGTTCGTGGAGTGTTAAACTGAAAGCTATTTACCGACCGGTGAGCAATGAGAGGGAATTTCATGTCTTCCTCAAAATTAATGAGAAAACGCCGCTTACGACGTTTGCGATCGCACCTCGCTTCCACAATACGGCGACGGTGGCGCGCCCGCGACTTACCCAACGACTAATGACTACTGCGCGAAACAACAAAAACAGCGCCGTCCTTCTTCCCCGCAATGAGAAATCACTCGGACGTCTCCGTCGCACCTTTCCCGGAGCGGCAACGTAGCGTTTTAACCCGGATAAATTACATCCTATTAACTTCGTTCCGGTGCTCGATTTACGCTTTAATGTCGCCAAGACTAAGGATTAAAATTGCATAAGAGCATTTATTTCGTCGCTTATGTTTACTTAAGACTTTATCGCTCGCTTTATAAAGTCGATGTTGCATTGTTGGAGGCGGGCGTTAAGTCGTTCCGGTTTCGTTTGTGATTATTAATTTGCTGTCAAATAAAGGGGCCGCTCACTTGGGCGTGCGTGTCGGCGTAAATTTCTGCCATACTTCGGAATCGGTGATTATTTTTTGTTGCCTTGACTTTGGATTCGCAGACTGACAGATATTTTAGACCATATTTTAGTTTTAATCGTAGGTGGAATGTCCGTCTGAGTTTTTAATTAGGTGATTAAATATGATAGCGGTCCGGCCGGTCGGTACTAGTTGTGGAGTTACTTGTAGATTTGATGCCGTACGTACAGTAGGTACAGTGTAAGCGCTATGCCTGCTTGCTACGGATGCACTAATTGAGAGCTTCAATTGTAATAAGACCTGTTAAATTGTATCTGGTACCTGTTTCGCACGTTTTTTTCTTACTAGAGTTAACTAGGTCTTAAAAGACACTAAACAGATGTACCATCAGCCAAATAAGTGGTCTATCAATTTTTAAAGTCGAACTTTCAAAAATCAAGTTGACAGACACGTCTATTGGCATTATTATTTTATGACATGCAAGCGATTATCAACTATAGGGTGGTAGACCACATATTTGACTGATGGTACAGCGACAAAATAATACCCAATAGATATGTATATCGTACCAATTTAGACTATGCCTACTCGAGCTCCAATCCTTACCTACTCATAGCTATATGTAGTTTAAATGACTTAATAAAAGAGAAAAGATTGTTAAACGTATTGAATAAAAGTCCAATTGATTTAGGAACGCATTCTGTTTAGACTGTCGTAAACGCCCAACTGGATAACTTACATTGTTAAATATGTTGCCCTTTAATAGAGCTGTAACTTAGATATTTACTGACTGAAAAATTCGCTGTTTATTGGTTAAGTTACTTTTTACCGTATAATAGCGTCTCCGCAGGATAAAAGTATCGTCAATTATTATCCGGAAACTAGGAAATCCCAGCATTCAAAAGAAACCCAAGTCACCAGTTCATCGATATAGTTAGTCCATACAAATACAAAGACATATGTTTGGCTATGTATACTTTTCGACGACGTTTAAGAATATGCCCTTTTGTAATTCACATCATGGAAATGAAATTTTTTTTGTAGCAGGAAACTATCTGCTTCTACTAACGTTTTGGAAAACTGCCGGCTCTGAGGAAATGTTGCAAAAATGCAACAGTTTAGTTTACAATTAAACTTCGCTAGATATTACATCACAATTCACATAATGTCATCATGTCATTGATATCGTCAAAGTTCACACACAGTTTTTGTTGATATGGATTGATGGTATGGCCTTTCACCTGATGTCGAGAGATTCGTTTGACATATCCCAGTTAGTGGCTCATAATTTTATAACCCCCAATATATGAGAAATACGTCAAACGATATACGTATATCTTAATTAGGTACAGTCAAAAACCATCAACTGAAGAAAAAACAAAACATTGCACGTGAATGAAACATTTCATAATTTTTCCTTATCAACATGTAAAAAGTGCAGTGCTCTGACTGCATTGAGTAATTAATTTCACCCCATTCCATTAACTCATGAACCCGATGCGAGCAACAAAACAAGCGAGACAAAACAACGTCACTGTCAACATGTCCTATCTCGAATCTTGACCATTAATGACAGAACATTTCATCTAAATAAACACTCATCTTTTCAACTTGTACATTTCTTAAAAGTAATCATTTACCTCCCATACTTAGATAACATAATAATGTTAAATTTTATTTCCTTCTGCGAGACGATTCCGCTTGACAAACTTTAACAATGCTCTGAATGTGTCGTACAAAAATGGATCATTTCGATATAAGATGTCGTATTCATTGAAGTTCTCTTTCAGTTTTATAACCGGAATCGGTACGCTCTGATCTGATATCAGGACATTTTTATTCAAGTCACTCCCGAAACGTATCCTGTACATTTGTAATGCATTAGGATTTTATGAATATCCTCTGTGTACGGTTTACGCAGCTTTGTCAAAGGCAGACTTTGTCGGTACACTGATTTGATTTGTAATTACGCGTGTGCCATTTGTTTTAAAAGGGCTTTCAAAACACGTGAAACGTGGTCAATTCAGTTACGTGATTCATCTGCAATGTTAACTCTGAATGAACTGTTTACTGCCGTAGATCAATTTTAATTTTCATATTAACATCAAATTTTAATATCCTTTGCTATACTGTAATGTACTAGTGTTACCCCCGGCTTCGCACGCGTAACTCATTAGAACAACCAATGGAATTGAAATTTCCGTGAGGAACCCCAAAAATTACATCGTAGTTTTTATTAGCGTTAATTATAAACAACTAGTGCGAAATTTCTTTGTACATTTGAAATTTTATCCCGATCCTGTAGGAATATCAAGATAAAAAATAGCTTATGTGTTGTTCTAGATGTCCAGCTAGCTAGCTTCATACTAAAATTCAACTGAATCCGCCCATCTGTTTTAGTGTGAAGGAGAAGGAGTAACAAACATTCACACACTCACAAGCATTCGTATTTATAATATCAGTACAATTCCCATTTATCTCTACCAACCTAAATTATTAAAAAGGTCTTGAACAGAAAAAGTAACCTAGACCTGCCGAGGCGTTTAACACCAACAATAACAAAAAACTTAACCAAATGACATCGATAATAATCCAATGAAGGCTTAATTTTATAGTCATTAAGTGAAATTAATTAAATGCTCGGTATCTTCAACAGTTTCACGGGAAACCACCCACGTGCCGTCAGGTATCACCAACGATTGGCCTTTAAAGGTGAGGCGGCTTAGTTAATTGTGTTGAGTTATTAGGATGCTCTTGATTACATTTTCTGTTTTCAGCTGTTCATTTAAGTCTAATAAGTATCGCTTTCGTCCCACTGCTGGGCACAGGTCGCCCATTTTAACTGACTTAATTAGAATGGCGAATTTATACTGCCTAGTTTTTGTCATTGATTTCGTTTCTTTATTTTGTTTTGTGTAGGACATGCGTAGTAGGTATTAGACGTGTGCGCCGATGCTAAAATGAACGGCGGCGGGCGCCGGTCAAAAATCGGCGGCGGCGGCGTATTTTCGGCGTGATTTCGGCGCGGAGAATTTAAATATTTTTTTTATAACAAAATTAGATAAAATGTAAAAAAAGCACGAAACATATCAACTGTAGCGACCTCCGTGCTAAGACATAGACAATTAAGCTTTAATTGACGCCTTGCAGCGGCTGTAATTGTCACGGACAAATATAATTTTCAAATATTTTTTAAATATTTTTTTTTTTTTTTTTTTTTTAATATATATTTTTTTTAATTTTTCTTAAACGGGACATTTTTCTTCTTCTCTTCTTTAAGATTCACCGTACCAGTAGAACTTGGAAGCTCTCCGGAGTATATCCTATGTATGTATAAGTAAGTAACCTTATGGCTGAACGACGCTCGCTTCGACTGCAGTCTCCCGATGATGCTGAATAGACAAATTTCGAAATCCTTGCGACACGATATTCGTACCTTTAATACCGCTCGTGTTAAAGATACGATTGAGCGGAATAAGGCTCTAAAGTGTTCGCAAGAGATATGTCTATTGGATTGGGCAAAGCCAAATGACAAAGCTGAAGAGAGAATATGGCAGTGTAGCGTGGACTAAAGCGGAAGTGTTGAGGGAAATCGAGGAGTTCTATGGACGGCTCTACGAGTCGGTCACTAAGCCGTTTTCAGCGCGGCGACTCAAGACCCAAGAGCAAAACTGACCAGACACTATACCTACAGAAGATATCCCGGATATCAGCCTGTACGAGATAAGGATGGCCCTGAAACAGCTTAAGAACAACAAGGCGCCGGGTGAGGACGGAATTACGTCAGAGCTTCTGAAGCCGGGTGGATCACCGGCTCTTAAAGTCCTTCAGAGGCTCTTTAATTCCGTCTTGCTCGAAGGCACAACGCCAGAAGCGTGGAACAAGAGCGTTGTGCTGTTGTTCTTCATGAAGGGCGATAACACCCTTTTGAAGAACTACAGGCCCATCTCGCTGTTGAGCCATGTTTATAAGCTGTTTCCCAGGGTTATTGTAAATCGTCTCGAACGCAGGGTCGATTACTTCCAGCCACCCGAACAAGCCGGGTTCCGAAAAAGCTACCGTAGACCACATTCATACGCTGCGGCAGGTCATACAGAAGAACGAAGAGTATAACTTGCCGCTATGTCTAGCGTTTGTGGACTACCAGAAAGCCTTTGATTCGGTCGAAACGTGGGCAGTGCTAGAGTCTCTCCAACGATGCCGTATCGACTATCGATATATCGAAGTGTTTGTATAAAAATGGCACTATGTCGGTCCGAGTACAGGAACAGAGTTCGAATTCGATGCCCTTGAAAAGAGGCGTAAGACAGGGATGTCATATCTTCGACACTGTTTGCTGCCGCTTTGGAAGATGCCTTCAAGCTTCTGGAATGGAAAGGACTACGCATCAATATCAACGGCGAATACATCAACCTTCGGTTTTCCGACGATATCGTGGTGGTCATGGCAAAGTCGATGAAAGAATGCTCGAAGGCCTCAATCGAGTCTCCCAACCCAACGGGTACCTAGGCCTCAAAATGAACAGGGGCAAGACAAAGGTCATGTCGAATGTCCATGTGGTGTCTCCCCTATTTTGGTGAAGAATTCGGTTCTTGAAGTTGTTGACGCGTATGATACCTAGGACAAACCGTTCAATTAGGTAAGTCCAACTTCGTGAAGGAGGTCAATCGTCGAATCCAACTCGGATTGGCAGCGTCCGGGAATTTCCGCAATATTTTTTCGTACAAAATTCCTCAGTGTCTGAAGACGAATGTCTTTAACCAATGTGTGTTGCCAGTGATGACATATGGATCTGAAACGTTGTGCTTCACTATATGCCTTATAAATACGTAGGCTCAGAGTTGCTCAACGAGCTATGGAGAGCTATGCTTGGGGTTTCTCTATGGGATCGAATCAGAAATGAGGAGATACGTAGAAGAACAAGGGTCACCTACATAGCCAAGCGAATTAGTAGTTGAAGTGGCAATAGGCAGGTCATATAGCACGAAGAACAGATGGCCGTTGGGGCCGAAAAGTTCTCGAGTGGAGACCGCGGATCGGCAAGCGCAGCAGGACGTCCACCAACGAGATAGACGGATGACTTGGTTAAAGCCGCGGGTTCACGGTGGATGCAGGCCGCTGCCAACCGAAGCAACTGGATGTCTACGGGGGAGGCCTATGTCCAACAGTGGACGTCCTATGGCTGAGATGATGATGATGTAATCAATGACTAATAATAATTCATTGTAGTAAAATATAGAATGCTTCGAAAGTCAGAAATTCAGTATAGAAAACATTTTGAACACGCGCCGATTTTACGCCGATACGCTGATCGGCGGCGGCGGCGTCGAAAAAATGGCGGCGGCGGCGGCGGGTCGGCGCGGCGCACACGTCTAGTAGGTATATTAATTTATGTCAACTCGATCGACTATTCGAATTCTAATACATATTTTCCATTTTAATTTATCATCATCATCATCCCAGCCTATATACGTCCCACTGCAGGGTAGAGGCCTCCTCTCAGAACAAGAGGGCTTGGGCCATAGTTCCCATGCGGGCCCAGTGCGGATTGGGAACTTCACACGCACCATTGAATTGCTTCGCAGGTTGTGCAGGTTTCCTCACGATTTTTTCCTTCACCGCAAAGCTCGTGGTAAATTTCAAATTAAAAAAAAAAAAAACCTTTTAATTGTTTTGTGCCAAATGTTGAGCGAGGCTTGCCTGAGTATGGAAAGTATTCTTAACTACTCGATTGACGTTTTTATGACCTGCATGCTTCCTACATCTTAATTGGCCACCTCTGCCCGCTTTTGAAAGAAAGAAAGAAAATACATTTATTCACAGTACAAGACAACAATATTATTACAAATAGACAATATGAAGGATAGAATGTGTCATTGCGATTGCGAAACGGACACTGGCTCAGTAAAATTCTGAAGCGTTTAAACACTCCGGCACTGATTTTCAGACAGCATTTTTGATTGTAACTATATACTAAGCTTTAGTCAAAGTCAAGCCTTACCCAAAGGTAAATAATCTTACTTCGTAATTACTGAGGCTTTTACATGGATTTTCAGTAATTATTAAGGAAAAAGACGCCTTATATAAAGGCTAGAATATAAGGAAGCAATCATGTCAATTTGTCTTAATAGCACCACTAAAACTAGCATCATATCGAATTGGGAATGGCTGAAGTTGGCTGTTGGCCAATAGGGAATATGAGTTATGATGCGAATCTTCAACTTAGCTGGCTACAACGCTTTCGGATTATGTTCACCTTTGTGAAGTTACGCGTTTTTGGTTATACGTTCAGCATCATTTGTTTTTGTAGAAACAAAATAGGAAAAAAAAAACAAAGGAAAACTTCGCACAAAATCCAATTCAAAACTAAATTAGGTGGTCCAGTATTTTCACAATTCTTTAAATTAAGTGTCACAAAAACTTTGAGGACGGTTTGGCGTTAATATATCTCTACAGCTTATGATCATACTTTGTAGCCCAAAAGCTATGGGAACCGACCGCGCCCCGCCCACTGGACCCTATGATGAATAACTACGAATTTATTGCTACTTGCCTTTACACAAGGTTTACCCACGTACTTGCAATATTTCATAGTTAGTACTACCCATGTCCATACGTACGTATTAAGCATAAAACTATATCCGTAAGAAATATGTTGTTTAGACCTCAGGGAACGGAGCTAGAGTTGTTATGGCATGATCCAAGAGTTATAGCTTGAGTTATAGAGGAAGACACGCCTCTAGAAAGTGAACAAGTGCGAATAGCATATAAATCGGCAAGTAATAGCTGCCACATCTGGTAGGTAATGTTGGTAATGTGCTTCTCACACGCTCGTGGTACCGTGACAACTTTCTCAGGGTCTGCAGGATGATGTTCACAATTAAGATAATAAGCTTGTCGGAAACTGTCTGTTAATTATAGTACTAAGATCGAACTCGGGAGTAAATAAATGGAATACGGTGACATAGCACTCAGGAGAGTTCTTTGTATCTTTGATCTTTGCATTAGATTGAATAATATGATGATTTTAGTATAAATATCAGATTAGAATAACCTGTCAGATAAAAGGAAGGCAATTTGAGGAACTTAGGCTTAGTTTAAGTTAAGTTTATTTATTACCTAACAAATGACCGTTAAACCAATGAACATTGTGCATACTAAAGATCGCTGCTATTTGTAAATCTTGGCGTTTGTTAGGAAAAGTAGAGTTGAAGCCGATATTTTTAAGTTAAATGTCAGGTTAAAAAAGTATCTCATAATATGGTACTTGTGCAGGCCTCTTTCTGTTTTACCCATGACGGAACGGAAAGTTTGGGATAAGAGGTTGTGTGTTTGTGCTTTTACATGTTGTATGTCTGATACCATTTTTCTCGAAAACACATTTTTTTTCACCAGGAGTCGTCAAATTTCTCTAACTTTTTCAACACATTAAATTAGAAAAATAGACGGAAAACTAAAGCAAATAAATAATATTAGCTTTTACTGTTTTTAACTGTAATTAATTTAGTGTAAATGTTCCTAAGCTATTTATTTATTAATATACTATACCCTACCGTACCGTACCAGACCCGTCTACAATATATTCCGAAATCTTTATTAATTACCAAATTCACTTTTCAAATGAACGTTTTTGCAACATTGTAAAGCCGGTTACCATTAAGGACCACCTGATTAAATACAGCAATCGTGAGTCATTACCAGAATACTTAGCACGTGACTAAATAGACAAAACGTTATGTGAAACGGGTGTTTAATCTATTAATGCCGATAAATCAGTTTGGGAATCACGTGGCGTCATGTAGGTGTTATCGAGAAATATTGTAGACCAAGTTGATACCCTAGGTTACCGTAGAACCTTATCATAGTAAATAAGTTTGTTTGTCTATAAATTTAAATATATTTGTCACTAACTTCTGTTGTGGTCTTGTGGTTTAGGAATCAAATTGGTTGTGTACGGCGCGCTTGATCAGAGATCAGACTGCAGTCGGGGTATAAGTTAAGGCGCCTCGCTGCAGGCGAGCTTCTTACTTTTACTTCATACTATTGTGGTATAAATGATGCGTGTTATCTGGGATCTTGTGTAAACCGGGATGCAATAAAAACTACTAGTCTCCAATTGGACGCAAATACACACGCTTGTACAATGTAATTAGTGGTATATTTAAATAAGCACCTATTATTAATTATACTTGAAGTACTTGAATTGAACAAGCTTAAAGCGAAGGGTTTCTCTCAGACATCCCTAAACCTCATTATTCCTATTTGTCGATGGCTAAAATTAGTGTATTGATGAAAATAAACTTGTAGTCTCAGAATAGCCACAGCAATAGGCTCTTATAAAAGAGCCTTACGTTATAGTTGAGATAGACGGAGTAGTTTTCCAAAGATGAAAAAGACCGTGTACCACTGGTGATAAACAACCTCTTAGGGATAGGTAACAGAGGCAAAACAAGTGTTATTTGGTTATGTGGCTCTGTGTATCACAAATGTAAGCAGGTACATCCCTTGCAGGCCACTCAAATCTAAACAATATAACCATCATCCGAGTATCATATTTATAATTTAGAGTTTATTCCTTAAGAATCGATTTCATAAATAAATAAAATAATATATGGCACCGGTATGGAATTCTATTAGGGGTCAAATTTACAAGTTGTAACTCAAAGGGTTACATTTTCCTGTGCACCTTTCGCATCCAAATAATGTGCCACCATTATTACAAGACATACGTTTATTTTTTTATTACCCTTTGCTTATCGAAGCTGACACACACATACCATTCTAATTCAAAATAAGTTTTTGGTAAAAATTAAATTTTTATTACACGCTTTTTTGCCGACTACTTTTTGTTGACTGTACTTGTATTGTCACCCAAACTACATTTACATACCAAATTTCAAGTCGATGCCATTAACCGTTGAAGAGGTCCGTCCTGTGGAGACGATCCTGGCCATACTAGCAGGATCTCATTACCAGATTATTATACTGTCACGCAATTTACATAATTATACCAAATTTCAAGTCAATCGAACTACTGGAAGTTGGTCGAATTTAACTTGCACGATTTGATTACAGACAGACAGACAGACAACAGGGCAGGTGAAACTAAATAAAAGCTTGTAAAAAGATTTAATTAATACATAGTAGGTAAGAAAACAGCCCGTTTCATAGCAGTTAAAGTAACCATTGTAGGCTAAAACAAAAAGGTCAAACAAGCAAGGCCGGTATCGGAAAGGAAGTTATCGCCGCTTGGTACGGCTGAAGACGGTATTAAATTGCGATTAAATGTCAGCTTTTCGTCCGAAATTGGAGTATTTAAATTGGCTTTTTGCTTTATTAATACTGGATTTGTGAAATTTTGTGTTCTGCGTAACGTTGAATAAATGAATAAAGTTATTTTTTATTAAAGACAGTAAGTAGGTATAGGTAAATAAGGTGACTTTTGTTGATTTCCATTTTATTTCTGCATGATTATTGACATTGATTATTCGAAGGCTATAAGATCGAAAAAAGTCTGCGTTTGTAGGATTTTACTAGGCTATAATATGAAAGAAAGAAAAGTTTTATATGTATGTGTACATACTATATTTTGCCCTTGATTCAACATAGATCGGAACAATATTATTAATTATAAATGGCAGTGCCGTAGATAGGATAGGACTATTTATAAATTAAAATCAACATGCAAAGACGGACTCTAATCCTTAGAAAATATGTAAGATACTTACTAACTAGTGCAGATAATAACTTAGTGCAGGTTCAAAGCAGTCTTAAGTAATTCAATTACATAGTACTAAAACAAAACTTTCAAGTTTAATAGTTTCTGATGTCTCTAAAGATCCAAGTTTATCTGAATTTGAGAGTTTATTACATTTGCTAACTATACAGACGTTCGTAAAGACGTTGTTTTGACAGAGAAGTGAAAACATACTAATTAAGTGCACAGTCGTCAACATAAACATCGGAACTAGCTATGTATACTTCGACAATTAGTTCACTGTAGTAAAATTACAGCACTTACTGTCATTCTGTGAAATAATGATACCACATTTATTTCAATAGTGCTTGACTCGGTTCACTTAAAGAATGATTTGATCAAAGAAGTTCCACGGTATTTGAATGGTAAAATGATATTAACAACGTGCAAGATAGAATTTACTTTCTAGCGATCTCTTCCATAAAATCACTAAGAGGAAATGTAAAGAAAAGACTAGAGACACTACTGTTTTTAAATTATACATGCACTTGACAACTTTCTGGCCATATATCAGCCCTAAAGCCCTAAGTATTAATCTCATTATAAGTTCCCACGTTAACAAACCTCTTTAACCGTCGCTCTAGCAACTTCTAAAGTACTGGAGTGCCGACCACAAAATTCCACAATAGGTTAGTACACCACCGATAATTTGACGTACTTTTGGAGCTGTCAAAATGAGATTCTCCCACAGATTTCGAATGGCAATAGAGGTCTGTGACGTCATTTCATTCACAGTTGCAAACTGAATCGGCTATTTATTTCTTTAACAGCATCTAAAGTCTCATCTAATTTTACAGTTAACGATAATAAATTCATTTTACGGGCTAAATTAATCTGTTTTATTAGAGTCGCGTCTTGGAAGTATTGTTTTTATGGTGTCAATTACACTATTTACCAGCTTTCGCTTTATTGTGAACCAACATGTTAAGGTATTAACGCACATCTTTTGTTACAGGTACGTTAACGACCATGTATTCTGCGAATCGATCGTGTTTCATCGTTCGGAATATATCAGATTAATCTAGTGATAAAACATCGTTAAAATGTGTCTGGCACGGTCATTGTGCTGGCTGTCAAAGACCTGTGTAAGTATTGTTAGGTTTGCTCCTAAACATACCTAAAACCCCTAAGGGGCTATCATTAAACGAAGCATCTTTATTTGCAGCTTGGGTAAAAATGCCTTGGTATATGGCCAGTGGATGTTCGGCTGTTCTACTTTACAAGTCGCAATTCTCAACCGCAGAACGGGAGGTTTGCAGGTGGTAGGACCTTGTGCAAGGTCCGCCCGGATTGCTACCACCATCTTGTTCGCTAATCCTGCCGTGAAGCAGCAGTGCTTGCACTGTTGTGTTTCGGCGTGGAGAGTAAGACAGCCGGTGAAATTACTGGCACTTGTGGTATCCCATCTTAGGCAACCCCTGGTGTTGCAGATGTTTATCAGAGACCACTTGCTCGTTTGCCATCCAGTCGAATAAAAAAGAAAGATCAGTTTTTGGATTTTTTTCGAAATGGCATAACCATGAGGAGGGGGGGGGTTAAAATGTAAAAGACAGACTCGGGGAGGCTATGCCCAACAGTGGACGTCCTTCTTTGCTTCGCCCTACCTTTTCGGTTGTAATATTGTCGGGAGCGAGTGATAATTTGTTACAATTACTCTGTAAGCTTTTGAAATCTGCATCCTACTAAACTAAACCTTCTTTATAAATGCTAGTTTGTGTGTGTTAGTTACTCTTTAACGCTAAAACGGTTGGATGTATTTGGACAAAAGGTAGCTAGCTGAATCTTAGAAATAACACACAGGCAAAATTAGCCTGATATTTCCAAGGGATCACATTAGCTCCCAAAATCTTAACCGCTCAGCATAGAGTCGATATTTAGCACGGGTGTCCCTTGAAGCTTGAAGACCACGATGTTTGTAAATGGACCTAATAGTTTATGTGATCTAAGCGTTGGATAATGACTAGTTTCATATAATAAACTACTACAAATTCTCGCCATACCTAAGATATATTTATTTCATTTGGCGTATTCTGGGTATCAACTGTACAGCGCTTGGATTCATCGCTTGCAAAATAAAGCGGCAAAGGGGGTATAATGGATGCTATAGCGTAGCGTATATATGTAATAGCGTTAGTAGTGCGACAGCAATGCTTTTTTATATTAACTGCAGTGCCTTTGACTTAATATTTATGGTGGGCGCCGTCGCAGAATACTGCTGTCGATTAGTAAGTTTAGTTCACGTTAGCAGATCATTCAAGTTTATGATGTGGAATAAGTAAATCGTTGTTCTTTAATGAATGTCAAGTTTTACATTATGTTTCTAATAAAAAAACAATGTTCTTGCGCTTTTTAACTTCAATAGGCAGGTCAAATGACCTGCTGTTATACAACACTAGCCGTTACTCGCGACTCCGTCCGCCTAGAATTCGGTTATGGCTATCCGGGATAAAAACTAAACTATGGGACTCAAACTATGTGTATACCGAATTTCATCTAAATCGGTTCAGCGGTTGATGAAGTAACAAACAAACAGACTTATAAACTTTTTAGAGATAAACAAGCAGCTCCATCGAGACTTGGCTAGTTTTTTACAGAATGTTTTTGGTGAGATTATGATTACTAAAACACTAACCTACTAAAGACTTACAGTTCCGTAGGAAATTAGTTGCCGTAGGCGGTGGGGGTGAACCCCCCACTCCGAACCAACTCCGCACTTTAATACCCCCCCCCCTGTAGGCTGGATCGTTGGATATGTCTGGTCCAAGTTTCATGCACAAGTGGCGCATTTCATTTTCATGGAAACTGGAGTTAATAAGGAGGTATTTGTATGTACTTATTCATTTATGGTACATGTTTTATATGAAGAATGATGGTTTTATGTAGTTGACAGATACTAAATTAACATAGCCACTTCCTGGCTCTTCAACATCGCAGTGCAAAAATTACAATTCGGGTCGGTTTAGTTGTGTTGCTATGTTGTGACTAAAAGAAAGGACATACAACTTTCTATATATTTATTTCTTCATTCCGCTATATTGTTCTACAAAAACATTTGATAAGTATGAAACATGAATGAATCCGCCCACAGACAATATTTTTATAAATAAACGAAGCAGCATTACTGCACTAGACAGGCCACGCGTGTATATTTGCTCCGCAATGTGCCATGTTGGCCACACTGATTGTCACTTACATTACATCCTATTCTCAACAACAGCACGTTTGTAGAATAAACTCTCGATAGTTAGCTACACTACACGTTGTAAGCTACGTGACGAATCAATTCAATTTCTAGACAGGTTTTACAAAGGTTGAAGCCATTTTTACCCAAAGTAGGAGAGTGTTGAGTTTGGAGCTTTTATTTGTCTGTTTGTATGGCAATGGACAGTACCGCTGCTTATTGTCTAACGCACTCTGACTCACAATCATTGTCACAATTTTTTTCTGTCATACGGTATATAAACCGGCCAAGTGACAGACGACGGACAGACAGACAGCGGAGTCTCAGTAATAGGGTCCTTTTGGCAACCTTGGGTACGGAACCCTAATAAAAGGGGTAGAAAGGGAAGGTGAGTGCGATCATAAGCGCCCGCGCGTTGGACAATAAGGCCTCTGATCCTAAAATGATTGAACTCCATGACTGCATGGCTAGTGCGACTGGCCACGATATTTTTTCGTTCTTGCGTCCGTTTTACCCGACTGCGAAGAAGGAGGGTTATTAACAGATTTTATAGGAAGACATATTGGACAACAAGGTTGAAAACTGGCTTGTGAGGAGGATTCTTCATGATATAAACAAGAGGAACAAAAATTTAAACGTTGATTTTCTATTATAGTAAGTAGGCTGATTTTAAATAGTATCATTCATTTAAAAATACATATGGGAAGTGTGTTCACGCGTGTAACTAAGGCTTAACGATTCAAACTTCACAACATTCCTTTCGTTAGATCACACAAACGTAATTTGAAGTATTAAATGGACCCATAAAATCTGTTACGATAATGAAACGCCTAAAAATATGAATAGCAACAAGTTACGTTAACCTGACTGTGACGTTGGTGACATTTGTTCAGGGGTCGTAAAATTGGAAGCCCTCATACTGCGAAACAACAAATAACGTAACGAGTTAAATGTTACTGAAATAGATGTCTTGAAAAACTTTGTTTTGAAGCTCACCTACAGCTACATTTTGAAGTATGTATATCACAAGCACGCCTTAATTGTCACGTAATAAATGCAAGCGATTATATTTACTATACTTAGGGCGGTTTCACCATCCATTGATTAGCGTTAACCGAAGGTTAAATGTGATGCCGTCTCCGTCTATTCGAACAAAACAAATAGAGACGGCATCACACCTAACCGCCAGTTAACACTAATCAATGAATGGTGAAACAGCCCCTTATTGTATAATTATGTCAGCAAGTGTATTTATAGGTGTAGGCTTAGGTATTAAAATTTATTAGGTAGGTTAGGCATTAAATGCAAAATTGCAGACGTTGTGGATTAATTGATGGCATGTTCGAAGAATTTGTATCTACAGTTACAAACATTCTAAAGTGGAAGAGTGTTTAAAAGCGGGACCAGAATTACCAGAATTATTTTGGCAGACCCATACATACAAATGCCACAGTTCAATCAATAATATTTTGATACATTATAATATTGGCTTCGCAAAAATATCATCATGTTGCACTTTGAAATCGCGCCAGTATTTTTCTCTTTTATTTACAAAAAATAAGTATGAATATGTGTAACGTATCGAGACTGGTTCTTAGCTAAGTATCAATCAGTTCAGCCGTGTTGAGATATTGAACTTTGAAATGTGACGGTTTTTTTTTTTACTTTGTAGCGGAGAAGGAAGTATGAAAATTTTATAGTGCAGTTCATTGTACAGTGACATATCTATAAAACTAAATCGAAATACTATGACCATTAAAGTATTGTCTCAACAATATGTACTGGTTTGTTTTTACTTGTTTGTTTATACTCTTTATTGTACAAAACGGAAAAACAAAAAGGTTACATAAAAAAAGTAGTGTTAAGTACAAAGGCGGACTTATCCCTGCAGGGATTCCGATCTTGTCTTTTCCTTGTCACACTAGTGCGGCTAATTTGCCCCATAGATTTTCAAATTGACGAGTGTAAAATACGATTCGAAGTAGGTATTGTACGCACACAAACAAAACTGATTTACGAGACTACCCGAAAAATACGAAAATTTAGCTCCAATAAATCGCATAAACAAGGTATGAATACTTACAAATTTTCTCATCTCCCACAAACCAACAACCTACAACAAAAGAACGTTAGATCTCGTACTTCACGATTATTAAAAGAAATCCACTGCCGCAAAGTTCTCGGAAAGGCTTAAGTTGCTGGCGTTAGCGATATATCGCGGGATCTCGCTTGTAAACACACAGGG
>NC_133478.1:16375725-16376033 GCF_025370935.1 Choristoneura fumiferana
ACGGGTAAGGACATGACAGCAAAGAAATGGCGGCGGTCCACAAGATTGTATTAATATCATACAAATGCCAGCGCTACAACGTCGATGAAAAAACTAAACTGTCGCCCCTGCGCGTAACCTACAAAAAAGCAGCAAATTGACGGCTACTTAATATTATATTTAAACGTAAAGATATTTAAATTTTAATGCTCTCCTGCAAAAATTGACTCCAGTCAGAAAGTACGCGGCAATTGCCGTTGTGGCAGTGGGCGGGCATATTGCTCGCAGGACTGATGGCCGATGGGACAGAAGGTTCTCGAATCGAGACG
>NC_133478.1:16376133-16409475 GCF_025370935.1 Choristoneura fumiferana
ACTATCGGTAGGTATCGATAAAAAATATATGGGCCATCCCAGAAAACTTAAGGTACCCAATTGCCACATTGTTTCGGGCCAAGTTAGCTCACGCAGAATTATGCTTTTATCATTGCAGACCTTCGACAATCCAACAACACAACAACAACAAGCGAAGAATCGAGCAGCAGCAGCGAGGTCTTAGAAAAATGGTCGCACAAAGGTAAGCTTCAAAATAACATCTTTCCGGAAACAAGTCACGTACCTAACACTTGCTATGTAACTGGCAGGCCAGTACCCCTAGTGTAAGTTTTCGGTTACAAAATACGTCTCGATCGCGTTCGCGTAAAATCTCAAGTTGTATGGAAACACGAACATCGCAAACGTTCCGCTAGAGGCGCTGTACATGTTTCCATACAAATTGAGATTTTAACGCGAACGCGATCGAAACGTATTTTGTAACCGAAAACTTACACTAAGGGCACTGGCCTTCTCTCCGATAAACTGTTAAAACTATCAGAGGCTAACAGCAACAGTCCGAAATAATCACGCAACGGCCTACAAGCTTAGTTCGTTCCAGGGCGGCTACTACGAAATTCTAAAATCGAAGTTCGTATCGTGCCATCCCTCTCACTCTCGTATTAACCTGACTTCTACTGGTGCCACCGAGGCACGTGTGCGTTCAAAATGTATGAATAATTATAACAGCGGCACTGGGCGAAGTTCCGAAAACGCATATGTGCGTCGGTAGCAGTGAAGACGTCAAATAATATTAGTGCTAGCGGGACGGAAAGATACGAAGTTCGAATTTTGCACTTCGTAATATAGGGCCAGCATTGTCTTCTTCTTGAGGAGGGAAGTGCACCGTTTAGGCCAAGGCACCCTCGCCAACAAATGGCTGATATAGCAAAAATACCCTACGGTATTTCGATCCGTATTACAAAAAAAACGATTACGTAGTCACAGCAGCAAACAATTACAGTTGGAAGGTACATTTATTATACTAGTACTTTCACATTTTACATAAATAAACAAAATTGACCCCTTAGCAAGTTTTTCCTCACAATAACGCTTGCAATTTTGTCTACCTTGCCGTGACCTTGCCGGATTCCCTATCCCATGGGAATTATAATGAACTACTAAGCCAGCTATAAGCTATTGTCAGAGTATAAAAGACGCTTTTTTCTATAAATGGATACAAACTTTACACCAAACAAAGGAAATATAAGAGAACAACGAAGAAAGAAGCACATCACGGAATACGAAAAGACGTAGGAAAAATTTACAGATACCACATGAACCTTAAATACTACACAGTCAGTATTAAATTGTATTTGTTTGTACTATTACAAAGAAAGAATATAATAATTGTATTGTATTGTATGTTGCAAAATAAGCAGTCTACTCAGACTTGGAAGAAATATAATTAATAAGCTTCTGCCCGCGACTTCGTCCGCTTGAAATAGTAATTTTGGGAAGTATTTAATTTATATAGGATACCTATTCTGCCATTAATAGTACATAGAAACTTCTACGGTTTACCAAAAATAACCTATTTTAGTACATTGCTACAAATATAAACTATTTTTTTTTGTTCTTCCATACATCCATCCATCCGATGTTCTTTGGTAAAACATAAATATTTTGCGGGTAGCCATATTTTAGCAATACGACGTGTATTCTACCCTGCCAACACAAAAGGACTAATTCTTCATAGTGAACTATTGACACCTTACGTCCTTTATTGTAAGTCAAGGCATTTTTACTAAGCATAGCTACACATATTTCCGATAAATATACTTATACGTAGTAACTTTTTTGGAATTCCTTAAGAACTTTCATCCCCATATTTTCAAGTAAATAGGTCGAAATTTGAAAAGCGCTAGATCAAATGTTTTTTAGGGTTCCGTACCTTAAAAGGAAAAAATGGAACCCTTGTAGGATTACTTTGCTGTCCGTCCGTCCGTCTGTCTGTCAAGACCCTTTATCTCGTAAACGCGCGGAGTAAGGTATATATCGAGTTGAAATTAAAACCCTAAACTCAGGTCAATAGTCCCGAAAGCTGTGAAAAAATCACACCTCTAAGTCAAGGCAATCAAAAGCTACAGTCGTTAAAAAGGTGTTTCCATACAAATTGCCTCAACAGAAAAAGTTATAGGGTAGGTACTTCCGGCTGTCCTAGAAACTTGGAATTTTGCATAAAGGTAGCTCTTATAGCACAATAAATAAGAAAAATCTGAAAATCATAATTTTTCATGTCTGACTGTCTATGTGAATAAGCCATCTAAAATGACCCCACATTGCAAACATTTTGCTTATGAGCTGAAAAGGCTCTGCTAACACTGCACCATCCCCTCTGCTAATATCCCCTCGCAGGTATCATTTTCAAAAACGCTTAAACAAATATCTATTTATTTCTTATAAGTAGCCCAATGCCAAGTTTCATAAAAAACCATCGATTTATCTTCGACAATGACGATCTTCCATATAAAGTTTCATCCCCTATTTCACCCCTCACAGGAAGAATTTTTAAAAACGCGCGAACAAATATGTATTTATCTCTTATCACGTGCCCAAATACCAAGTTTCATAAAGAACCATCGATTTATCTTCGACAATGACGATCTTCCATATAAACTTTCATCCCCTATTTCATCCCCTCACAGGTCGATTTTTTAAAAAAGCTCAAACAAATATAGAATTACTTCTTATTAAGTGCCTAAATGCCAAGTTTCATGGTTTTATCTTCGATAGCTACGAACTTCCACCATATAAACTTTCATCTCCTATTTCAACCCCTGAAAGCCTCTTTTTCGCGATAAAAAATAGCCTATGTTCTTTCCCAGGGTCTATTCTATCTCTGTACCAAATTTCATCAAAATCGGTTCAGCGGTTTAGGCGTGAAAGCGTAACAGACAGACAGACAGACAGACAGACAGACAGACAGAGTTACTTTCGCATTTATAATATTAGTATGGAATCTACCAACGCGAAAATATTAGTTAAACTTTTAAGAACTTATTCTAACGTATAGCTCGTTAAGCACACTTATGTATGTAGGCAGGGCCACACATGTACTCATTAAGCACCACGATTAATTCTGTATCATTTAAGAAAGTTACAAATAGAGGAGACTTCCTTACAATACACCCATCATCAAGACACCATACAAGATTACCAAACGGTATTAAATAAGTCTAAGTAGTTATAGTTAGTGGATAATGGTCGTGGCCTGGAAGTAGGCATTGCTGGCTGAGTATGAGAATTAAACTAATACGAAACCAGTAATTCCTATTCCAGCAGAGACTAATATAAAGCGTTTCTCAAAAATGGCGTAGGGAAAAAATTAAAGTAGAATAAACCTATATTTAATTTTATTCCAATGAAACTTTTCGTGCTTTCCCGCCTTTTTTTCATTAAAAAAAAAGAGCAGATGTATTTTTCCGCCGAAAACACCACAAGCTGTTTCAGACCTAATAAAAAAGTCCAGAGTTCTAACAAAATATTTGATACCGGCCGTAAGACTTGGCTATATGACTTTTGCCAACATTTCCATGGCCATTTTAACTTTAAAAAAATTGTGTGATGAGAAAAGTAATAATTATATACTTTTTCTCAAAAATGTCCGTAAATGTTGACATTATTCTTTACATATTTCCATATTTTTTTTATTTACATATTCCTCAAAGAACATCCTGTAGGGAATATTTTTTGAAGAACGGGATCCTCACTGTTCCGTGTCTATACATACTTGTAGTTCTGACGGATTTAGTTAAGCACATAACAGACATAGAGACTCCTGAAGAAAGGCACAGGCGCTTGGCTACGAGGAGGAAGGACTTGCCACGTTCAATTAATACTAAACTTAAAATAGTTAAACACACTGCAGGCTACCAGGAGATTTTTCATTTTAACAAGTTGCCAGTTGGCCTTAAGTCACTAGTAGATGGACACATATTTAAGAACAAACTAAAAAAATTTTTGTTGGAAAAGTGTTTTTATTCTATTGAAGATTACTACAAATGTAACAATTCGACTTAATGGATGCCATTACAATTAGCCTGCTACATACCTGCGGACAATATTTCTTACGCATTCGTTTTTGTGCTACAAGTAACATTGCAAAATTTGTTTAAGAATGAATTAAATTGATTGATTGAAATTTTTCTTCTTATATATTAATATTAATTGTAATGACATTTTAGAAATTTTTGATTGACAATGTTATTATGTGTTCTATTGTTTTGTTTTGATTATGTTATTACTTATATGGGTGATCTGTTGTTATGCATTTTTGTCTAGTACCCATTATGATTTCAAACACAATGTATATTGTTCTTGAATAAATAAATAATAAAAACATATCAGAAGGTGAAGTGCATAGTTTATGGTCAGCGAAAAATTAAAAAGTTAAAAAGATTGCAGGCGCGCTAGCTCGACAATAATGAATTAGCGCGCCTGCAATCAGTCATTTTTTTTTAAGTTAAAAAGGCCATGGATATGTTGGCACAAGTCGTATACAGCCAAGTCTAATGGCCGGTATCAGATATTTTGTTGGAACTCCGGACTTTTTCTATTGAGTCTGAAATAGCTTGTGGTGTTTTCGGTGGAAAAATACACTTGCAGATTATTTTTAATGAAAAAAGGCGGGGGAAAGCATAATATTGTAATAAAATTTAATTTTATAATATATTTTAAGAAAAAGTTTATTCTATTTCAGAATTATTCACCATTTTTGAGAAAAGCTTTATATTAGTCTCGGCTGGAATAGCAATTGCTGGCTTCGTATTAGTTAATCTACTAATCAGTTTTTATGTGTTCTGTTACAAGATTTTGAGGGACAATAATTGGAATAGTAGATGTAGTGTAGACAGATCAGACATAAAGGCATGCAACGACAGGAGAAACTAGCTGTGCTGTGCATGTATCTAAACATTAGATGTGTGTGTTCAGGATCTCTCACGAAAAACCAAAACTATTACAGTACATGGAGGCCACACAGGCAAGCAGCCACAGGAGCCACAACAGCCACAGCAATCACAACAGCCACATCAGCCACAGCAACCACAGCAACCACAGCAGCCACAACAGCCAGGATCACCAGGACAACCAGGAAACCTAAGTGGCCCAGGGTACAACCCAAACCAGGGACAGCAACCACAGCAGCCACAACAGCCACAACAGCCACAGCAGCCACAACAGCCAGGAACACCAGGACAACCAGGAAACCTAAGTGGCCCAGGGTCCAACCCACAGCAGCCACAACAGCCACAGCAACCACAACAGCCACAGCAGCCACAACAGCCACAGCAGCCACAACAGCCAGGAACACCAGGACAACCAGGAAACCTAAGTGGCCCAGGGTCCAACCCAAACCAGGGACAGCAACCACAGCAGCCACAACAGCCACAACAGCCACAGCAGCCACAACAGCCAGGAACACCAGGACAACCAGGAAACCTAAGTGGCCCAGGGTACAACCCAAACCAGGGACAGCAACCACAGCAGCCACAACAGCCACAACAGCCACAGCAGCCACAACAGCCAGGAACACCAGGACAACCAGGAAACCTAAGTGGCCCAGGGTCCAACCCAAACCAGGGACAGCAACCACAGCAGCCACAACAGCCACAACAGCCACAGCAGCCACAACAGCCAGGAACACCAGGACAACCAGGAAACCTAAGTGGCCCAGGGTACAACCCAAACCAGGGACAGCAACCACAGCAGCCACAACAGCCACAACAGCCACAGCAGCCACAACAGCCAGGAACACCAGGACAACCAGGAAACCTAAGTGGCCCAGGGTACAACCCAAACCAGGGACAGCAACCACAGCAGCCACAACAGCCACAACAGCCACAGCAGCCACAACAGCCAGGAACACCAGGACAACCAGGAAACCTAAGTGGCCCAGGGTCCAACCCAAACCAGGGACAGCAACCACAGCAGCCACAACAGCCACAACAGCCACAGCAGCCACAACAGCCAGGAACACCAGGACAACCAGGAAACCTAAGTGGCCCAGGGTACAACCCAAACCAGGGACAGCAACCACAGCAGCCACAACAGCCACAACAGCCACAGCAGCCACAACAGCCACAGCAGCCATCACAATCTGAACAGCAAGGTGACTCAGGACTGCAGTCACAGCAACCACAACAGCCACAGCAGCCACAGCAGCCACAGCAACCACAACAGCCACAGCAGCCACAACAGCCAGGAACACCAGGACAACCAGGAAACCTAAGTGGCCCAGGGTACAACCCAAACCAGGGACAGCAACCACAGCAGCCACAACAGCCACAACAGCCACAGCAGCCACAACAGCCAGGAACACCAGGACAACCAGGAAACCTAAGTGGCCCAGGGTCCAACCCAAACCAGGGACAGCAACCACAGCAGCCACAACAGCCACAACAGCCACAGCAGCCACAACAGCCAGGAACACCAGGACAACCAGGAAACCTAAGTGGCCCAGGGTACAACCCAAACCAGGGACAGCAACCACAGCAGCCACAACAGCCACAACAGCCACAGCAGCCACAACAGCCACAGCAGCCATCACAATCTGAACAGCAAGGTGACTCAGGACTGCAGTCACAGCAACCACAACAGCCACAGCAGCCACAGCAGCCACAGCAACCACAACAGCCACAGCAGCCACAACAGCCAGGAACACCAGGACAACCAGGAAACCTAAGTGGCCCAGGGTACAACCCAAACCAGGGACAGCAACCACAGCAGCCACAACAGCCACAACAGCCACAGCAGCCACAACAGCCAGGAACACCAGGACAACCAGGAAACCTAAGTGGCCCAGGGTCCAACCCAAACCAGGGACAGCAACCACAGCAGCCACAACAGCCACAACAGCCACAGCAGCCACAACAGCCAGGAACACCAGGACAACCAGGAAACCTAAGTGGCCCAGGGTACAACCCAAACCAGGGACAGCAACCACAGCAGCCACAACAGCCACAACAGCCACAGCAGCCACAACAGCCACAGCAGCCATCACAATCTGAACAGCAAGGTGACTCAGGACTGCAGTCACAGCAACCACAACAGCCACAGCAGCCACAGCAGCCACAGCAACCACAACAGCCACAGCAGCCACAACAGCCAGGAACACCAGGACAACCAGGAAACCTAAGTGGCCCAGGGTACAACCCAAACCAGGGACAGCAACCACAGCAGCCACAACAGCCACAACAGCCACAGCAGCCACAACAGCCACAGCAGCCATCACAATCTGAACAGCAAGGTGACTCAGGATTGCAGTCACAGCAACCACAACAGCCACAGCAGCCACAGCAGCCACAGCAACCACAACAGCCACAGCAGCCACAACAGCCAGGAACACCAGGACAACCAGGAAACCTAAGTGGCCCAGGGTACAACCCAAACCAGGGACAGCAACCACAGCAGCCACAACAGCCACAACAGCCACAGCAGCCACAACAGCCAGGAACACCAGGACAACCAGGAAACCTAAGTGGCCCAGGGTCCAACCCAAACCAGGGACAGCAACCACAGCAGCCACAACAGCCACAACAGCCACAGCAGCCACAACAGCCAGGAACACCAGGACAACCAGGAAACCTAAGTGGCCCAGGGTACAACCCAAACCAGGGACAGCAACCACAGCAGCCACAACAGCCACAACAGCCACAACAGCCACAGCAGCCACAACAGCCAGGAACACCAGGACAACCAGGAAACCTAAGTGGCCCAGGGTCCAACCCAAACCAGGGACAGCAACCACAGCAGCCACAACAGCCACAGCAGCCACAACAGCCACAGCAGCCACAACAGCCAGGAACACCAGGACAACCAGGAAACCTAAGTGGCCCAGGGTACAACCCAAACCAGGGACAGCAACCACAGCAGCCACAACAGCCACAACAGCCACAGCAGCCACAACAGCCAGGAACACCAGGACAACCAGGAAACCTAAGTGGCCCAGGGTACAACCCAAACCAGGGACAGCAACCACAGCAGCCACAACAGCCACAACAGCCACAGCAGCCACAACAGCCAGGAACACCAGGACAACCAGGAAACCTAAGTGGCCCAGGGTCCAACCCAAACCAGGGACAGCAACCACAGCAGCCACAACAGCCACAACAGCCACAGCAGCCACAACAGCCAGGAACACCAGGACAACCAGGAAACCTAAGTGGCCCAGGGTACAACCCAAACCAGGGACAGCAACCACAGCAGCCACAACAGCCACAACAGCCACAGCAGCCACAACAGCCACAGCAGCCATCACAATCTGAACAGCAAGGTGACTCAGGACTGCAGTCACAGCAACCACAACAGCCACAGCAGCCACAGCAGCCACAGCAACCACAACAGCCACAGCAGCCACAACAGCCAGGAACACCAGGACAACCAGGAAACCTAAGTGGCCCAGGGTACAACCCAAACCAGGGACAGCAACCACAGCAGCCACAACAGCCACAACAGCCACAGCAGCCACAACAGCCAGGAACACCAGGACAACCAGGAAACCTAAGTGGCCCAGGGTCCAACCCAAACCAGGGACAGCAACCACAGCAGCCACAACAGCCACAACAGCCACAGCAGCCACAACAGCCAGGAACACCAGGACAACCAGGAAACCTAAGTGGCCCAGGGTACAACCCAAACCAGGGACAGCAACCACAGCAGCCACAACAGCCACAACAGCCACAGCAGCCACAACAGCCACAGCAGCCATCACAATCTGAACAGCAAGGTGACTCAGGACTGCAGTCACAGCAACCACAACAGCCACAGCAGCCACAGCAGCCACAGCAACCACAACAGCCACAGCAGCCACAACAGCCAGGAACACCAGGACAACCAGGAAACCTAAGTGGCCCAGGGTACAACCCAAACCAGGGACAGCAACCACAGCAGCCACAACAGCCACAACAGCCACAGCAGCCACAACAGCCAGGAACACCAGGACAACCAGGAAACCTAAGTGGCCCAGGGTCCAACCCAAACCAGGGACAGCAACCACAGCAGCCACAACAGCCACAACAGCCACAGCAGCCACAACAGCCAGGAACACCAGGACAACCAGGAAACCTAAGTGGCCCAGGGTACAACCCAAACCAGGGACAGCAACCACAGCAGCCACAACAGCCACAACAGCCACAGCAGCCACAACAGCCACAGCAGCCATCACAATCTGAACAGCAAGGTGACTCAGGACTGCAGTCACAGCAACCACAACAGCCACAGCAGCCACAGCAGCCACAGCAACCACAACAGCCACAGCAGCCACAACAGCCAGGAACACCAGGACAACCAGGAAACCTAAGTGGCCCAGGGTACAACCCAAACCAGGGACAGCAACCACAGCAGCCACAACAGCCACAACAGCCACAGCAGCCACAACAGCCACAGCAGCCATCACAATCTGAACAGCAAGGTGACTCAGGACTGCAGTCACAGCAACCACAACAGCCACAGCAGCCACAGCAGCCACAGCAACCACAACAGCCACAGCAGCCACAACAGCCAGGAACACCAGGACAACCAGGAAACCTAAGTGGCCCAGGGTACAACCCAAACCAGGGACAGCAACCACAGCAGCCACAACAGCCACAACAGCCACAGCAGCCACAACAGCCAGGAACACCAGGACAACCAGGAAACCTAAGTGGCCCAGGGTCCAACCCAAACCAGGGACAGCAACCACAGCAGCCACAACAGCCACAGCAGCCACAACAGCCACAGCAGCCACAACAGCCAGGAACACCAGGACAACCAGGAAACCTAAGTGGCCCAGGGTACAACCCAAACCAGGGACAGCAACCACAGCAGCCACAACAGCCACAACAGCCACAGCAGCCACAACAGCCAGGAACACCAGGACAACCAGGAAACCTAAGTGGCCCAGGGTACAACCCAAACCAGGGACAGCAACCACAGCAGCCACAACAGCCACAACAGCCACAGCAGCCACAACAGCCAGGAACACCAGGACAACCAGGAAACCTAAGTGGCCCAGGGTACAACCCAAACCAGGGACAGCAACCACAGCAGCCACAACAGCCACAACAGCCACAGCAGCCACAACAGCCACAGCAGCCATCACAATCTGAACAGCAAGGTGACTCAGGACTGCAGTCACAGCAACCACAACAGCCACAGCAGCCACAGCAGCCACAGCAACCACAACAGCCACAGCAGCCACAACAGCCAGGAACACCAGGACAACCAGGAAACCTAAGTGGCCCAGGGTACAACCCAAACCAGGGACAGCAACCACAGCAGCCACAACAGCCACAACAGCCACAGCAGCCACAACAGCCACAGCAGCCATCACAATCTGAACAGCAAGGTGACTCAGGACTGCAGTCACAGCAACCACAACAGCCACAGCAGCCACAGCAGCCACAGCAACCACAACAGCCACAGCAGCCACAACAGCCAGGAACACCAGGACAACCAGGAAACCTAAGTGGCCCAGGGTACAACCCAAACCAGGGACAGCAACCACAGCAGCCACAACAGCCACAACAGCCACAGCAGCCACAACAGCCACAGCAGCCATCACAATCTGAACAGCAAGGTGACTCAGGACTGCAGTCACAGCAACCACAACAGCCACAGCAGCCACAGCAGCCACAGCAACCACAACAGCCACAGCAGCCACAACAGCCAGGAACACCAGGACAACCAGGAAACCTAAGTGGCCCAGGGTACAACCCAAACCAGGGACAGCAACCACAGCAGCCACAACAGCCACAACAGCCACAGCAGCCACAACAGCCACAGCAGCCATCACAATCTGAACAGCAAGGTGACTCAGGACTGCAGTCACAGCAACCACAACAGCCACAGCAGCCACAGCAGCCACAGCAACCACAACAGCCACAGCAGCCACAACAGCCAGGAACACCAGGACAACCAGGAAACCTAAGTGGCCCAGGGTACAACCCAAACCAGGGACAGCAACCACAGCAGCCACAACAGCCACAACAGCCACAGCAGCCACAACAGCCACAGCAGCCATCACAATCTGAACAGCAAGGTGACTCAGGACTGCAGTCACAGCAACCACAACAGCCACAGCAGCCACAGCAGCCACAGCAACCACAACAGCCACAGCAGCCACAACAGCCAGGAACACCAGGACAACCAGGAAACCTAAGTGGCCCAGGGTACAACCCAAACCAGGGACAGCAACCACAGCAGCCACAACAGCCACAACAGCCACAGCAGCCACAACAGCCAGGAACACCAGGACAACCAGGAAACCTAAGTGGCCCAGGGTCCAACCCAAACCAGGGACAGCAACCACAGCAGCCACAACAGCCACAACAGCCACAGCAGCCACAACAGCCAGGAACACCAGGACAACCAGGAAACCTAAGTGGCCCAGGGTACAACCCAAACCAGGGACAGCAACCACAGCAGCCACAACAGCCACAACAGCCACAGCAGCCACAACAGCCAGGAACACCAGGACAACCAGGAAACCTAAGTGGCCCAGGGTCCAACCCAAACCAGAGACAGCAACCACAGCAGCCACAACAGCCACAACAGCCACAGCAGCCACAACAGCCAGGAACACCAGGACAACCAGGAAACCTAAGTGGCCCAGGGTACAACCCAAACCAGGGACAGCAACCACAGCAGCCACAACAGCCACAACAGCCACAGCAGCCACAACAGCCAGGAACACCAGGACAACCAGGAAACCTAAGTGGCCCAGGGTACAACCCAAACCAGGGACAGCAACCACAGCAGCCACAACAGCCACAACAGCCACAGCAGCCACAACAGCCAGGAACACCAGGACAACCAGGAAACCTAAGTGGCCCAGGGTCCAACCCAAACCAGGGACAGCAACCACAGCAGCCACAACAGCCACAACAGCCACAGCAGCCACAACAGCCAGGAACACCAGGACAACCAGGAAACCTAAGTGGCCCAGGGTACAACCCAAACCAGGGACAGCAACCACAGCAGCCACAACAGCCACAACAGCCACAGCAGCCACAACAGCCACAGCAGCCATCACAATCTGAACAGCAAGGTGACTCAGGACTGCAGTCACAGCAACCACAACAGCCACAGCAGCCACAGCAGCCACAGCAACCACAACAGCCACAGCAGCCACAACAGCCAGGAACACCAGGACAACCAGGAAACCTAAGTGGCCCAGGGTACAACCCAAACCAGGGACAGCAACCACAGCAGCCACAACAGCCACAACAGCCACAACAGCCACAGCAGCCACAACAGCCAGGAACACCAGGACAACCAGGAAACCTAAGTGGCCCAGGGTCCAACCCAAACCAGGGACAGCAACCACAGCAGCCACAACAGCCACAACAGCCACAGCAGCCACAACAGCCAGGAACACCAGGACAACCAGGAAACCTAAGTGGCCCAGGGTACAACCCAAACCAGGGACAGCAACCACAGCAGCCACAACAGCCACAACAGCCACAGCAGCCACAACAGCCACAGCAGCCATCACAATCTGAACAGCAAGGTGACTCAGGACTGCAGTCACAGCAACCACAACAGCCACAGCAGCCACAGCAGCCACAGCAACCACAACAGCCACAGCAGCCACAACAGCCAGGAACACCAGGACAACCAGGAAACCTAAGTGGCCCAGGGTCCAACCCACACCAGCCACAACAGCCACAGCAACCACAGCAGCCACAGCAACCACAAGTACCACAGCAGCCACAACAGCCACAGCAGCCACAACAGCCAGGAACACCAGGACAACCAGGAAACCTAAGTGGCCCAGGGTACAACCCAAACCAGGGACAGCAACCACAGCAGCCACAACAGCCACAACAGCCACAGCAGCCACAACAGCCAGGAACACCAGGACAACCAGGAAACCTAAGTGGCCCAGGGTACAACCCAAACCAGGGACAGCAACCACAGCAGCCACAACAGCCACAACAGCCACAGCAGCCACAACAGCCAGGAACACCAGGACAACCAGGAAACCTAAGTGGCCCAGGGTACAACCCAAACCAGGGACAGCAACCACAGCAGCCACAACAGCCACAACAGCCACAGCAGCCACAACAGCCAGGAACACCAGGACAACCAGGAAACCTAAGTGGCCCAGGGTCCAACCCAAACCAGGGACAGCAACCACAGCAGCCACAACAGCCACAACAGCCACAGCAGCCACAACAGCCAGGAACACCAGGACAACCAGGAAACCTAAGTGGCCCAGGGTACAACCCAAACCAGGGACAGCAACCACAGCAGCCACAACAGCCACAAACACCACAACAGCCACAGCAGCCACAACAGCCAGGAACACCAGGACAACCAGGAAACCTAAGTGGCCCAGGGTCCAACCCAAACCAGGGACAGCAACCACAGCAGCCACAACAGCCACAACAGCCACAGCAGCCACAACAGCCAGGAACACCAGGACAACCAGGAAACCTAAGTGGCCCAGGGTACAACCCAAACCAGGGACAGCAACCACAGCAGCCACAACAACCACAACAACCACAGCAGCCACAACAGCCACAAACACCACAACAGCCACAGCAGCCACAACAGCCAGGAACACCAGGACAACCAGGAAACCTAAGTGGCCCAGGGTCCAACCCACAGCAGCCAAAGCAGCCACAGCAACCACAACAGCCACAGCAGCCATCACAATCTGAACAGCAAGGTGACTCAGGACTGCAGTCACAGCAACCACAACAGCCACAGCAGCCACAACAGCCACAGCAGCCACAGCAGCCACAGCAACCACAACAGCCACAACAGCCACAACAGCCAGGAACACCAGGACAACCAGGAAACCTAAGTGGCCCAGGGTCCAACCCACAGCAGCCACAACAGCCAGAAACACCAGGACAACCAGGAAACCTAAGTGGCCCAGGGTCCAACCCACAGCAGCCACAACAGCCACAGCAACCACAGCAGCCACAGCAACCACAACAGCCACAACAGCCACAGCAGCCACAACAGCCAGGAACACCAGGACAACCAGGAAACCTAAGTGGCCCAGGGTACAACCCAACCCAGGGACAGCAACCACAACAGCCACAACAGCCACAACAACCTCTACAGCCAGGGCAACCAGGACACCCAGCCAAACCAGTCAAACCAGGAAGACCATCTGGCGGAAGGGGCAAGATCTGCGTCTGCTATGACGATATTGCTGATATCCCTTGGAACGTTCGCCGTCTCATGGGATTCTAAGTAAGTATATATATACTTTCGAATTTTATCCTGAAGTATGTTACGTATTCGACTAATGCCAACGACTGAGCACGAAATATCGATTTAATCATTTCTATGTAATTATACATTTTATTTATTCATATGGAGCAATGTAAAAAAACATACAAAAAAAATACTTTAGTAAATAAATCCTTTATTCGTTTTTATTTATTTTGTTTCATTTACCGCCCTAAAGCCGCCCTATGAACATTAGGTAATCGCCACACTCGGGCCGCTGGTTGGATCTAGAGTTAGAGTTTGCAGGTGGTAGGACCTTGTGCAAGGTCCGCCCGGATTGCTACCACCATCTTGCTCGCTAATCCTGCCGCGAAATAGCAGTGCTTGCATTGTTGTGTTTCGGCGTGGAGAGTAAGACAGCCGGTGAAATTACTGGCACTTGAGGTATCCCATCTTAGGCCTCTAGGTTGGCAACGCATCTGCAATCCCCCTGGTGTTGCAGGTGTCTATGGGTTGTGGTAATCTCTTACCATCAGGTGACCCGCTTGCTCGTTTTCCATCCAGTCGAATAAAAAAAATAAAAAAAAAAATCTAGGTACAGTCAACGTGATGATAAGTGATCACTTTTGTAGCTTGTCACTTTAACGTCATGTTCGAAAAGCCATACGAAACTGTGTAACGACTGTAAGCGACAAGGTAGAATAGCGGTCACTCATTTATGACGTTGACTCTACTATCGAACCAACTGAATCGTAATTCATGACCCCCTGTAGAACCTTTTCGTATAAAAGTCATAGTGCCATCGCATTGCTTGACGAGGGAATTTATTCTGACACTTAGGCTGTGCGAACGTTCTGCGATGGGTCAGGAATCAAATGGTTCGATTGTACTTACTTAATCTTGGGCAAAACTAAAAGCGCAGTCGCCCGCTGGTGGCCGTAAGACCATAGAAGCGAAAACACCAGTTTGTTGGTTACATATTAAATATATTATTGACCCGGATAACTCACGTCTTAATGAGGGCTATCGCGTATGAATTCGCCACTAGAGGCGCTAGTGTAGCGTGAGGTCTCCGAAATGTCAAATCTCATAGTTTTTCGGTGAGCTACGCGGGTTTATTTATAATTAGAATAATTTTGTGAATATTTTGCAATATCTGAAATTAATTATGGCAAATATGCGTTCCGGGGCAATGAATGTCTGTGTTTTGAAACAGTTTTGTCTTTCGGAAACCTTTGTCCGCCCTTTTATTCGAACAAAACGGGGACTATGGAACACTGTGGCATGCTCGATATTTTTATGGTACGGTTTTAAGTTGTATTAAATATGATTTTAATCTAATAACAGACTTTGAAAGCTATACTTAAAAACCTCACGCAACAGTGCGCCATCAAGTGAGACAAAAAACGATAGCCCTCATTAGCCCGACTTCGGGCTAATCCGTAGCTCTTCCTCTTCGGAGCAACGCTACTCGGCGGCTGTTGCAACACGAGCACTGCGCGCCGCCGCTCTGCTCGCGTGACTACCCAACGAAACTGACACCGGCACACAAATACCCACGTTTTCATCGTCATTTTCATTATAATTGTCAAATGTAGGGTAGGGTAGAATTCCGAAGAGGAAGGGCTACGGATTAGCCCGAAACATGTCGGGCTAAACTCGATTTAAGACGTGAGTTATCCGGGTCAATGTATTTAATATGAGTGAGTCTCACGGTTCAAAATTGTTGGATACAATACACCAAATACAATTCACTCGAAGATCTTCACAGAATAGCCCTCAAACATAATACATCTTTATATAGAAACATTGTTAACAAAGTAGGGGAGGGTGATAGAGGAGCTGCCCGTCTCCTTTTTAGGGTTCCGGAGCCAAAATGGCAAAAACGGAACCCTAAGGGCCTACGCTAGCTGACGCGGTTTGCACGGAGCGGGTGGGTGCCTATTGTAAAATAGTATGAGCAGCGCTAACTGCACGCGTCGCGTGCGACGGATTTTACCTGTAGGCGCACCAGCAGGCGTGCGCCCGCACCGTGCACCCGCGCCAGCTAGCGTAGGCCCTTATAGTTTCGCCATGTCTGTCTGTCTGTCTGTCTGTCCGTCCGCGGCTTTGCTCAGGGACTATCAATGCTAGAAAGCTGGAATTTTGCACGGATATATATGTAAACTATGCTGATAAAATAGTACAATAAAAAAAATTTAAAAAATTTTTTTGGGTGCCTCCCATAGACGTACTGTAGCAAACTCCTTGGAGTTTTGTACTTTTTTGTTGTATTTTTTTGTAAAGTTCTTTTTTTGTATATTTTTCTCTTTTTTTACTTGTCATTATTGCGTTGTGTTGTGTGGTTGTGTTATCGAGTATATTTTAATTTCATCAAATTATTTCTTTGTTTGCTTTTAGTTATTTGTTACAGTCCACTCATACGTTTCATTTTGGTCCATCTCCCGTCATTTCCAGCATACCTATATCATATTTTTATTTGTTTGACATTTTGGTGAAATTCAATTTTCTTTGACGTAAGTGTGAAAACATTGTCATTTTTTGTCATTGCATTTTCATTTGTAAATTTACGGTTTAGTTTTATTCATGATACGCACCCCGCCTGTTACTCGCAGTAAAAGTAGAGCCATGCCGAATATTCCTGCACCTAGTGTTGCGCCTAGCGCACTCGCCGTAGAAACTAGTCAGCCGATTAATGTTGATATCCCGCAACAAAGCGGCTCCCGTCTGACGTTCAGTAAAGCTCGGAGTGCCCGCACCGCTCAAACAAGGTCTTCGCGTTCATCCACTGCGGTGAAAGCACAGAAGGCCGCGGTCGAAGCGCTCGCCTTACGTCGACAGTTGGAGCGTGAGCAAAAACTCGCGGCGCGCGAGCGCGAGCGCGAAAAACAGCTTGCGGAACAGGAGCGCGAGCGCGAACGTCAGCTGGCAGCACTGCAGCAGCAGGTCGAGCAGAGTGAACTGATCGCCGAGCTCGCCGCCATCGACGCCGACGCCAGCAGCTGTGCGGGCAGCCGCGTTAGCTCTAACAGGGTGAGCGTTGATAGAACTAATAAATGGGTAGAACACCACCGTCATCACACTGAATTTACTCATGTTAATAAAGTCATTCCCGTAGTTGAATGTGAACAACATTCTGTTCCATCTCCGAGTCCTAGCCCGGTTCTACAACCGACGGCCACTCGGGCGACTGCACCCTTTATTAACGATCACGACGAACAAACACAACCTCGCTTTATTGCTAAAACGTCCGAAGCGGTCGGCACTGCGCCCCCTACCGTGTCTCCGGACCTAGCGCAACAAGCAACCCTCTTGCGAGCTGTGGCCGACACCGCCGCAGCTGCCAAGGCGCTCGCCAGCGCTCAAGGTGTCAAAAAATTGGATTTATTTCCTTTTTCTGGTAACACACTGCAATGGTTACAGTTCAAACGGATTTATGACGTTACTAAAAATAATTTCTCTGCTCTAGAGAACATTAATCGTCTGCAAAATGCGATCCGCGGCCCCGCGCGGGAAGCCGTCGCGGCGCTGCTCATGGCCGCAGAGGACCCGGAGGTGGTCATACGCGCACTCGAAGACAACTTCGCGCGCCCCGAGCTCATCGTATTCAAGGAAGTCTCGAGTTTGAAAAATCTTCCACGTTTGGGTAACGATCTCAAAGAGCTTGGAACTCTCTCCAACCGGGTATGTAACTCTATTGCGACAATTAAACTACTAAAACAAACAGAGTACTTGTACTCTCCGGAACTATTTCACGCAGTGCTAGGCAAATTAAATCCTACTATGAAAATAAGATGGACTGATTTTGCCACATTAGACACTACAGGGCGTCCTAAGCTCGAAATAATGTCTGATTTTTTGAAGCGCGAGCTAGACCAACACGTAAGGTTTGGTTTGTCGCCAGAGTCTAGTTCGGTTCAAAATTTACAACATTTTGGTTTTGAAAAACAATTAAAACGAGAAAACGTAAATACGGTCATGCATTCTAAAAGCGTTACAAATAAAAAAGAGTGTACATTTTGTAAAAAAGACCACAATATTAAGTCGTGTTCTGAGTTTAAGTCTTTGAGTATTGATGACAGATGGCAGTGGCTACGTGAAGCAAAAGTATGCTATAGGTGTCTTAGGAGTATTTCACATCAGTGGAAAACGTGTAAAGTACCTCCGTGCGGCGTTGAGGGGTGCCCTTTACGTCACCACTCACTTCTTCACAAAAATCCACCCGTCAGTTTGGTCAACACAATGAATTCCGAAATTACTCAGAATAATATTTCTACATTAATAAAAGAACAAAATACAGGCCCTAGTTCAAATATTTCTAAACCGATTGAGGAGAAAGTGGTTGTGTCTTCTACCTCTACTCAGATCAATCAAGCAGACACTCTTTTAGCTCTCCGTCCTCGAGCCTACTTGAAGATCATCCCTGTCACCGTGTCCGGCCCTGCGGGAACTTGCGACGTATACGCGCTTCTAGACGACGGCAGCACGGCCACTTTAATTGATTCTGTTGTTGCCACACAAATAGGAGCCTCTGGGCCAAAACAGGTGATCACTGTTAACGGTATTGGCGGACTAGAGCGAAAAACTACGGTTTCATATGTCAATTTTTATATTAAAGGTAGGCACACACAAGAAACATTTTTAGTAAAGAACGCCAGGGCTATGGAGTCTCTGTGTTTGCGCCCACAAACAATAAAGCGTGAAACTATAGAATATTTTGCGCACCTAAACGATTTGGTTGATGTTTTGACATATGACGACGCGACTCCAACTATTTTAATTGGAGCTGAACATTGGCATTTATCTATTAACCGTGACGTACGAATTGGTAAAAAGAACGATCCCGTCGCTTGTTTGACAGCACTCGGTTGGACTTTATACGGCGTGGCTTCAAGTAAAACAAAACTGGTAGAATTTGTTAATCACGGTACTTTTATTGAAACGTCATCAGACGATAATTTAGAATATCTTATCAAAGAACAGTACAAAATAGATTCTTTAGGGATTTCTAAAAAAGAAACGCTGCATAGTAAGCAGGATCAACGTGCTATAGATATCGTCGAATCCACTTCAAGGCGCTTACCAACGGGTCGCTTCGAGATAGGCATGCCATGGCGTGACGATATACAGCGCGTTCCTGACAGCTATCCTCAAGCGATGTCACGTTTTTTAAGTCTTGAGAGACGTATGTGTAAGGATGTTGGGTTTGCTAAGGCGTACGATGTATTTATGACTAACATGCTGAATAAAGGTTACGCAGAAGAATGTGCTTCTGAGACGTATTACGCCAGTCGCGGTACTGTTGAGAATGATGAAATATTTCGCCTCTATCTGCCTCATTTTGGTGTGTACCATCCTCAGAAGAACAAACTTCGTGTCGTACACGACGCCGCAGCCAGGAATGAGGGAGTCAGCTTGAATTCCTTATTGCTTTCTGGTCCTGATCTACTGCAGCCCTTATTAAAGATTTTATATTGTTTCCGAGAGGGACGTATCGGCATAACCGCTGATATTAAAGAAATGTTTCCTCAGATTCGAGTAAGGGAGAAGGACAGGGATGCTCTTCGATATCTGTGGAGATCAGAAAAAACGCAACCACTTAAGGAATTCAGGATGACAGCTGTCATTTTTGGCGCGTGCTGCAGCCCTTTCATAGCACAATACATAAAAAATAAAAATGCTTTAGAACATAAACGAGCGTATCCTAAAGCTGCAGACGCCATTTTGTTTAACCATTATATGGACGATTATATAGACTCTCTTGACAATGTTGACGAAGCAGCCCAGCTAGCATCCGATATTGTTACTGTCCACAGTGCCGCCTGCTTTGAGATGCGAGGATGGATTTCTAATGAGCCTGCGGCATTGAGCCTCGTACCAATCGATTTGCGAGCCCCTCAACCATTAGAAACTGATCTTGTCAACGCCTCTAGCGGCGTTCGAGCGCTAGGAATGGCTTGGAACCCAACCACTGATAATTTAGGATTCCGTACTGGTTTATCTGAAACCATTCCCAGCCCTCTTACTAAACGTAAAGTGCTATCACATCTCATGCGCGTATATGACCCTTTAGGTTTACTTGGACCTATAGTCGTAAAAGGTCGGATCCTATTTCAACAAGCGTGGAGATTAAATATAAATTGGGACACTGCACTTCCTCAGTCGGAAGCATCAAAGTGGTTTGATTGGTTTCAAGAACTGTCGACGGTATCTTCCTTAAAATTTCCTCGTTGGTATTCTAAAGCAAAAAACTCTGAGCCATCTTTAAGAGAGTTACACGTTTTTGCAGATGCAAGTGAGCTTGCATATGCCTGCGTTGCTTATTGGCGTTTGATATACTCCGATGGCAGCATCAAGCTCACTCTCATTTCGAGCAAAGCAAGAGTCTCTCCCTTGAAACCAACATCGATTCCGCGCTTGGAACTTCAAGCTGCTTTGATCGCTTCTCGCCTCGCACTTACCATTAAGGACAGTCATCGCAAAAAACCTGTTCGCACTTTTTTGTGGACGGATTCGATAACTGTTCTTAGTTGGCTCCGAAGTGATGCACGAACGTTTAAGCCTTTTGTGGCCCATCGCGTCGGGGAAATTACTGAAAACTCTTGTATACATGACTGGAGATGGGTCCCAACAGATTTAAACGTTGCAGATGATGTCACACGTATGAAACGATTGAATTTAGATTGCAATCACCGATGGTTTATAGGCCCTTCGTTTCTTTTCGATCCACCTGAGGATTGGCCTATTGAGCCAGCTGGTCAGGCTACGATCGAAGAGGAACGAAAACAGTCTTTTGAACCTGTAGCTGTACATCTAGTAGTCACCGCAGATCCTACTCATTTTAGTGATTGGCTACGTCTAAATCGCGCTACTGCACGTGTTTTGCAGGTCGCGGCCAAATTCCGATCAACTTTGGACCGCATTAGATCTCTTGTCACTAACAACGCTGTTAGTGACCGCCGTAATGCGAGCGTCCCTACCTCCACCACTCTTATACCCCTATCGGCCGAACTAATGAGGGCTGCAGAAGTACAAGTTTTGCGACGTGTCCAATCAGAATGTTTTGCAGAGGAGATCCGCTGCATCGAAAATTCACAGCTGATACCAAAATCTAGTCGTCTCACCAAACTGTCACCCGTGATGGGAGAAGACAAGCTGTTGCGCTTAGCCGGCAGGATTAGAGCTGTTGAAAACGTTAGTCCCGATGTCAAATCCCCCATACTATTGGATGGTTGCCACCCCGTCGTCCGCTCACTGGTAGTAAATTTCCACAAGAGGGCAGGACACGCAAACCATCAGATGGTTATCAACGAGATACGGCAGAAATATTGGATTCTTCGTCTGCGGAATGTAGTGCGATCCGTGTCTAGCCAATGCCTATTCTGTCGCATAAGGAAAACAAAACCAATCAACCCTATGACTGGAGACCTTCCACAGCAACGACTTGCTCACCATCGCCGACCATTTACATTCACTGGCTTAGATTACTTTGGGCCAATCAATGTCACTATTGGAAGAAGACATGAAAAACGATATGTAGCCTTATTCACGTGCATGACCGCCAGAGCCGTTCATTTGGAGCTTGTCCACAACCTTACCGCCGATTCAGCCATTATGGCTTTACGTCGTTTTATAGCCAGAAGAGGTACCCCAGAAACTATCTACTCAGATAATGGTACATGCTTCATTGGTGCCAACCGAATTTTGAGAGATTTTTACCGACCAGAAGTTGAAGATTTTGCTGCTAATAGAGGAATAAAGTGGAGTTTTATACCGGCAGCTTCTCCATTCTTTGGAGGTTGTTGGGAAAGGCTGGTGCGCTGCGTAAAGGTGGCACTGAATGCCACATTACACGAACGTGCTCCTAAAGAAGAAACCCTTTTAACCCTTTTGCTCGAAGCGGAAGCCATAGTCAACTCACGACCGTTAAGCCATGTGTCCATAGAAAGTGACGAAGAGGAAACACTCACACCCTTTCATTTTCTCATTGGATCATCCTCTAATCAAAGCTTACCAGGGGGCATGGACGACACGGATCTGCTCAGAAGAGCTGAATGGAGGAAAGCACTGAGATTAGCAGATCACTTCTGGGAAAGATGGGTGAAAGAAGTACTCCCAACCATGCAACCCCGCCAGACAACTAGTGAGAACAGCAATGTCAATCTTAAAATAGGAGACATTGTAATCATTGTAGATGAAAATCTACCTCGGGGAACATGGCCGCGTGGACGCGTCGCTAAACTCTTCCCAGGCAAGGACGGGGTGGTGAGAGTGGTGGACGTAGCTACTGCGGGGGGCTTGCTACGTCGGCCTACGAGAAAACTGGTCAGGATAGCCACTTAAGGCTCTGCTAGCCTTGACTATCCTGGCTAGTTCTGTGCATTCATGCACAAGGGGCCGGAATGTAGCAAACTCCTTGGAGTTTTGTACTTTTTTGTTGTATTTTTTTGTAAAGTTCTTTTTTTGTATATTTTTTTTACTTGTCATTATTGCGTCGTGTTGTGTGGTTGGGTTATCGAGTATATTTAATTTCATCAAATTATTTCTTTGTTTGCTTTTAGTTATTTGTTACAGTCCACTCATACGTTTCATAAGCTTCAACCGCAAAATCGAAACAAAAAGCTTAATTTTCCAAGTTATTAGCGATAATTACTTTTATCTCTTAAATTATGAAGCTAAATGGTATTTAGTGATTTTTTGACTAGAGCTAGTGACTATTCGCATTATATTTAAAGCTCATTATGAGCTATTATAGTTATTACCACAATTTGATAATCGAAAACTCAACGAAAATACTTACCTAGTTAATTTTCGCTTTTATATTTTGTAACAAATTGTACAGTTGTTAGGTAACTAAGTTGTTTTAGTGAACTTTTTCAATAAAAGAGTGCTCGGTGACAGACATAACTGAATATGGCAAAAAAATAACTAAAATGATTTAAACTAACACTGACTAAATTTTTCGTTATAAACTCATTCATTAGTTTTGTTAATTCTCACTTCAATTCATGTGCAAAAACAACAAAATAATGATATTACTAACTTATTAAAATTGGATCTATGGCTCCTATTGACATAGCAATAAGACTGAAATTCGCAGAAAAAAAAATGCAATATCGATGGCATTCAAAAGTCAATTTCGGGACTTTGGAACTTGGTGACTTTCGCTCTACGGGGACGATATGTAATACGCTCTTAGTGAAAATTACAAGTATCTTCATACGATGTCATAGTCACAGCCCTGTGACAAACACCAGGGTCGGACTAAAAACACTTCTATCTCGTATAAAACCCTGAGTTCAAGGAGATCGTAAACTTTTTCACAAACAACTGTTCCTCTGGACGTTGCGTAATCCTTCGACTAACTTGCCCTTTATCTTAAATCCTAGATAACAAAGACAGATGTTCCCCTGTATAGACGTCTGGACTGCTTTTACAGCTTACGACAGCGGTACAAAGATAAAACGGTTGGATCTACGTAACTGGTTAAAGATACTAAGCCAACTAAATCGTGACCTGTGGAACCTTTTACAGAGAAAATCACAGGTACATTACATTTCTCTACAGCTTTCATAACAAAACAAAAATTTAGCTACCAAAAATCGATTCGTAAGAAAACACTATCTAGGTCTTTACATATTACACCGTATCACACCATGGCCGTAAGCAACGTGTCAGGTAAAAATATAATATTTTTTATATCGAAAATAATGAGACTATATGCCCACTATGGTTTTTGTCAATCCAATTTATAGAAAGGGCACACAAAGACGCCATTACCCCGCCCACAGACATTTAATGAGGTGAAAACCTAGAACCTATTGCAAAATAATTAATCTGTTCAGTAAATCGATTAATTTATTAATTGAATAGATCAAAGTATTTTTGTCTATTTTATTATTTACAATACTTGATGTAATTCCAAAGACTGTTTATTCAATTATAAAAGCAGTAACAATTTTAAAATTTTAAGGTAAATAAATAATAATCGCTTATTCAATCGAGTATTAATCGATTTTTAAAATGTCAAATTTTCCATCTCTACGCTAGCCTATGCTACTACAGATTATACACGAGTTTCGTTCAAGAAATAACGTCAGATTTTGACTAATATTGTTCAAATGAAAATTAAATATTGAAATCAAGTGAATTTTGGTGAAAAAAGTGATTAGACGTGTAGTTAAAAGACACGAATTATAGTTAAATGTGTTATTGATTAGATCCAGTGGGTGTTTACACAAGCATTTTTGGATGAAATCGGTTTGTTTACACTTTCCGTAAATTGGATTCGCATAACGTATATGCCCACTAACACGTTTCGTAACCCACCGTCGCCGTCGCGTGTCATGTATGCGTTTGATACTCCGTCTGACACGTTCCTATTACGATCATGGCATGATGCGGTGTAATGTGGAGAGACCATAAGGCGTTGTTCTCCAAACTACTTATCTGTATTAAAAAAGCATTTTCATTGATAGAATACCTATAGAGGATAGGATACAGGTAGATGACAATGAATAAACTAATACTACATTAAAAATAAATATAGTAAAACTATAATAAATCTAAAAATGAACCTTGCGGCATGGTACCAAAGATGCTGGCAGCATTTCTTCGCTGGATCTTTCGACTGATGTGTTGAGCGAGGAAACTGCCAGCTCTTCGGTGTCCTGTAGTATCTCTGAGTCTCTTTGATAAATCTTTGAAGAGACTCAGACTTAGCTGTTGTAGTGAGCGAGTATGCCTTGCCTTGTCATAAGCATAGGTAGTTCTTACAAAATCGCACAATATAAAACCTCTAGGCGCAGCTGTTTACCGCGAATAACTATCAAAACATAACGCGCGAATAAACGGCAGAATACGAAACCCGTTGTTTATTTCTGGCGTCTTCGGTAGAATTTATTAACATACCAATAATATTGTTTTTTGGGGCTTAGGTCATGTCTAGAGGCATTTTCCAAATAAGAAGTCAGGAACTTTTGAAAAAGTATTGGATAACAGGTAATAATTTGAATCATCTTTATAGTTGAAGGTGCGGCAATAGAACTGTCCTTTTTGGATTGACGTCATTAAAGATAAACTAGACGTTGTAAAGCCTCGAGGTATCGTCGTTGAGATTCAGAATACGGAGCGCAGCGGAGACACACGCATAGTATCGAAGGATATCGGAGTAACGACATGTTCACTACTCGACGGCCGCGCGATGAAAAAATCTAGAACAATGACACGCTGCATTTTATAGCAACAACAGCGAGAGCTCCGCAGGTTTTATCTTGCTTACATATCCTCTTACTCGTTTAGAACGACAGCGCGTCGATCCACCGCCCACGCGTATGATCAGCGCTCGTAGCACTATTTGTGCCTTACACATTTATTATAAAATTTAAATATTTTTTAAATAATAAATTCACTCATTCTTCTTCTCCACTTTAATTAATATTAAGGAGCTTTATTCACATCGACCAAACATCCGTAATTCTTCATCAAATAAAACAGTATCTGATGATATACAAAGTTTATTTGTTAAAAGATGAGTACATTTTCTCAAACATGTTCGGAAAGTTTCATGTTGTTCATGTTCAAAATTTCATGTTCCATTTCAAAATATAACACGAAAAGTCCCTCGTTTTGCTCTTCCAATTAAAAAACAATACTTCCGTGCCTGGATGTTAACTAAAATAACTGAAATCCACTTTCCCCCGCTTCGCAAAGTTATAAAACTTCAAATAATTGCGTGTAAAATTGAAAGAATAAAATAATATGTTCATACAGCTAAACCGACGGCAGGATTTTATCACAGTACCTCGCACTTTTATTGGTAGAACGAAACTGACACAATTGGATATATTCAAATTTTTAAATTAAAATTTTATATTAAACAAAATCTGGTTAAGTTTTAAAATGAGAATATTTCGAATAACTCCAATGTCAGTTTTATTCTGAGTCAGTTGCATTCTAAATAAAAAAAAAAATTAATTTAAAGTAAATTTTTGTTACATTTTCAAATACAAAACAGACAGAAAGTTGTAAAAACAAATTTATCACGAATAAGCGATTGCCTTCAGCTAATCGAACGAACAGCGTCCAAATGTAAACAAAACAACACTCTAATAAGTGAAAAGGTACAAAGAAAGGCACGTTAAGGCCCTAATAAGTTTATCATCAAAATAATCTAATAGCCTGAAGAAATCCTCACAGTTGGGCAACTCGTAACACTGGGCCACGCACGTTTTCCATTTATCCTCTAATTAACTTGTTTGGTCGATAAACTAAATTATATCACGTATACCGAAGTGTTTCGCTCGACATATGTTGTGTTCGAGTTGTTTTCGGTTGCTGACATGGAGTTTTCTGAGGGAACGTGAATGTGGGAGTTAGGTTGGGGTGGATGTGGTACAGATCGCTAACTTTTTGAGCATAGTCACGATACTTCAAGACAGTCATTTTACTACAAGATAGAGTATTATAATAATAATAAATTAATTTATTTCGGGCAACTTGGCCCATACAATAAATACCTTAAAGACTAACATACTTTTTGATAATCAATAATATTTAAAACTAATTTGGTGACAAAACGGCAAATTCAAATTCAATCCATTTATTGCCAGATTGTCGATAATCATACAGGTACATACTTACTCGTAATAGTGCGTCATAATCAACCGATTTACTGTATATAATATTTAGTTTTAGTCAACAGTTTTATGTAATAATAAATTAATTAAATTAGGTATAACATGTCAAACATATTATAATAAGAGAAATCAGCAATACAATATAAACATGTCAGTGCCTTAAAGATAAGATATTATTTCAGTCAACAATAACATCTGGTAGCATGGTGTACGGTTGTGTTGCTCTGAAGATGAGCTCTGGATTCGAAACGCGTCAGTGTAGTGTGGTGGTGGTGATAGATGGGTTTGTATGATTTGTGGGTGTTCTTACAGTGTGGTGGAGGAACTGCATGAACACGCATATTTTGCGTAAACTTAACTATCATAAGGTCGTGGATGAACAAAGAAATTCTTTTAGTTCATTAAAATGCTCAGGTTTGTCAGCATCTTTACCTTATCTTTATTTTTTTTCTCGCATCCCAGCCCCAATGGCCGCAGATTAGCCAAGATCAGACGCTGGATCGTAACAAACTTATCTCGTTAGTCAGTAATGTACAAACTGACCATCGCCTTTTATCCTACTAGATAGTTTAATAAATAGAGATTATTGGGCTCTCGTGTTTTATGAGGTCCCCTTAGCTTTGCGGAAAGGATGAAGATGAGAAAAGTTTGCCAATAGCAATTTTTATAATACTAATTGCTTGGTCGGGGAGACGTAAGCTTGTTTTTTACAGGACTGCAAGCAAGTTTTAAATATTCCTAATGTTTTGGGTTTAAGGTTTTTGTAAGACGTGTTTATTTGGTTTTCAGCAATTTATTTTCAAAATATTGTTTCTTTTTCTACTTTCATAAAAGCTTAATGCTTAAGATTTAAGTTTAAAAGAAAATGTTTTTATGTTTATGGTGTATTATAATTTTATTTTTAGTTTTAAATAAATATCATGGGACACTTGACACCAATACGGTATTTGACAACTCCTGATTTTGCCATATCTTAATATTGTTATGAAAATATAGATACACAGATAGTGTTTAGCGAAGAGAAAATTTAAATCAGTTGAAAATTGGAATTATAGTGATTTTTTGAAAAATCTATATACCTGTCTCTTTCTCGAACGCTTTCTTTGTGCAGCAAGTATGGCGGTACTGGCGTGTGACGTCACATGCCAGTCTTTCTCTGTCTAATCTTGAATTTCAAACCTTTATAACTTTGTTATTTGTAAAGGTAGCTTAAAAATTGTTTTTCTATTCGATAACAGGCATTGTGGTGTTTTAATTTATAAAACATATACAAAATAGTCAAATACCGTATTGACCTAGTCCCCTAACTAAGCAAAACAATTAATGAAAGAAGTGCCAAAGCGCCTGGTTGACACTGCTGGAGAACAAAAGGCTGGCAGCTATCTCTCTCGACGAATCGCCATCGCCATTCGACGAGGGAATGCTGCCAGCCTCTTGGGCACCATGCCACGGAACCTTTTTTAGATTTAATTTAGTAGGTATTAAGTTTTTAAGTTAGGTAGTTAGTTTATAGTTGTTTTATTTATGGTTATTTTTTCTTAATATGCGTTTTCTCTTTAATAATTACAGTTTAAAGAGCAAAGCTTATATAGAAAAATACATACTTAAATACATTAAGCATCCTTGTTCTCGGGTCTTGCCGAGAACAAACATTCATATTATTATTTTAAATAATTATCTGTATTATTCGAACCCAGGACCTCAAGCTTTGTAGTCAGGTTCATCAAAATTGTATAATTTAAAATGCTTTCTTTTATAAAATATATATTTAATAACAGAGAAAACACGTACTACAAGTACTAAAATAAGAACATGAAACTACCGTGAGACTCACTCATTATTAAATGATATTGTAACGGATAACTCACGTCTTAAACCGAATTTAGCTTGACATGTTTCGGGCTATTTCGTAGCCCTTCTTCTCAGGAGCACGCGACACAGTTCAGTTCAATTTCAGTTTCAGTTTAGTTTAAGACGTGAGTTATCCGTTACAATATCATTTAAGTAATACTAAAATAAGACTTCAAAATTCAGATAAAATTAAGTACAATTTTCTGGAAACTTCGTAGAGTAGGTTGTGTATGAGTGATCATGTCCAGGAAAGTTGTTCTAGGACTTTCAGTTAAAGTTATGATTATTTTTCGAGAGTATTAGATGTTTACCAATGAGATATATGGATGACATGGTTAAAACCGTAGGTTCACGGTAGATGCAGGCCGCTACCAACCAAAGCAACTGAAGGTTTATGGGGTAGGCGTATGTTCTTGAGTGGAAGTCCTATGGCTGATAAGATGATTTATTTGTTTATTAATTAGAAAATTTACAATTTTATACACATTACTCAAAAACTAAAGATAAATCCTAACTAAATAAAACAAAAATGTCGAATTAAATAAAATACCAAATTAAACCAAAAATAATAAAGAAAAACAATGTCAAATAAAATTAAAAAATAATTATAAATTAAACCAATAAAAAATTACAGCATTACAGTTAGAAAACCAATGCACTGTAAAATTCAAATTATAAACAAAAAATGCAAAAATAGATAAAACTCAAGAAAAACATACAAAAAATTACTCAAAAAGAAAACTAGGAAGAGATTTTTGAACTTCGCCTTCGTCGCTACCCTGAAACGACGGAACAACACCCTACGGCCAGAAGTCGGAGCGCAGGAACATCTGCTGGTGCTTGGCAGGCACTTGGAGTCTTAATGAGCAGAAATGATGACAGCTCTACCTGAGCTCCCTGTAACCGGCCCTGTACCGCCTCGTGGACATGCTCGAACACCTTTTCAGGCGTCGTCTTCTTGTCCGAACGAGGTAGGTACTAGATGTGCACCCTTGGTATTGCAGCTTGAATACAGGACGACGTTGCAGGAACGGTCCCACGCTGATTGCGATTGCGCTTTAGACGGCTTCGGCTTTAGATGATGATAATTGGATGTAATGTAGTATTGAAATATACTTAATACTAATATTATGAATATAAAATGTTATAAACAAACGAATAAAGCATAACAAGATGTAACTGAAAACAAACTTTAAAATTTTATCGAAAATACAAACTGAGACATGGATGCACAGAAAAACCAGAAAAAGAGACCAGCACTGGGAATCGAACCCAGGTCCTCCGCAATCCGTGCTGCGTGCTATAACCCCTACACCACTGCTGGACAGGAATCTAGACACGAATTCCAAATTTGTTACTTTTACGGGTATCCCGTGAAACCATATCGAAAATACAAACTTAATACAAAGTGGGTTCGATTCCCAGCGCTGGTCTCTTTTTCTAGTTTTTCTGTGCATCCATTTCTCAGTTTGTATTTTCGATTTGGTTTCACGGGATACCCGTAAAAGTAACAAATTTGGAGTTGAAATAAAAATACAAAAAAAGACTCCAAAAACAAATCATAATTTAAAATATTGTTCAAAAAAATAAAAATAAATCGGAAGAATATGATTCACACTCGGCGAGTTTCAAACGTCGACTAAATGTTAAAAAAGTTTCAGTAACCAGATACCAGGATATAATATTGATCATAATATTATGATCACAAAACCAATAAAACCAAATTAAACAAAAGGAAATATCTATCGTAAACGATTTATGCACTTGTTTGGGTCTAATAGAGTATTCTATATTCCGTACATTGCCTTATTGATATTGGCTGTACTTGAGACAGTATTGGAAGTATCCACTTGTCCTACCAATAGACCTGATTGTGTTATTGTACTGAATAGAACTGATGTTTTGTTTTGAATATTATCGTAGCTTTGGTACCTGTCGTACTACATCCTTATATAAATAATTATTTGTGCAACAAGAGAGCAAAGTTGTTTTTTGTTGCGAGTGTTGATTTTGAATCCCGAGTAGGCGAAGAATTCTATAATTGAATCACGAGCGTGAGCGAGATGCAAAAAAACTTTGATCTCGTGTGACACATACAACTTTTCACCTCAACAGCGAGAGCATAATTTAAGAATAAAACCACATATACCTACCTGTTTACAAAACAAACACATTTTTTTAATTATAATCCGATTATTAAGAAACAAATAAGTATAATAATCACATTTAAAACCATAAAAAAGTGTCCGGTAGGTACAATACAAATCTCATACTCATAACATGTATTGTAATTTGAACTTAGAACTTCTTGTAAAATATGTCATACTTATTTTTTAATACTGCAAAAAGCCGCATCTTGGGGTCATTAAAAAGGTTAAACAATAAACGAATAATTTATTATAACTGTTATTAAACCTTTAAATATGATGTTATTAAGATTTCTATTACAAATTCATTCAATTTAACAAATATTTATTCCAACTGGAGAGGCAGTATACGGAATTCTTTTATAAAATAAAAAACAAGAGAAGCGGCTTTTGTTCAACGAGGTTGCGTACTTTATTAAAAGATCGGGAAAATTTACATTTTGGAAATATTTCGTTTCCATGTAATTTATTAGGTATCGATATATTTTTAATACCATAAATTTAATTTAAGATTGTAATCAACACATTTGATCCTATCTCTCGCTTTTTTCGTGTTGAAGTGAAATGACAGATCAAAGTAAAGTTCAAATATTTGGAATTTAGTGAGTAGACCCAACACTGTACTCAGCATTTAAAAAAAATAATTAAAAAGTTACTTTGTCTCACGGAGTGAGCAAAATGTGTATGGTCAGCATCAAAAGTAGCGGTCACTTTTTTACTTTTGTTTTTAACACATTTTAAAATTTATATGGTGTTAAGTACGTTGCTGTAAAACGACAAATTACAAGAGAATGCAGCTATTTTTTGACGCTGACCGTACATATAAATGAACTAAAAACAATTATTTTGCTCACTCTTCCGATGCATAGAGGCAAATACTATTTAGGTGACGCGGGGTTTGAACCTGGGACTTCAAGCTTTGTAGTTAGGTTCTTTACATCAAGAGCTCTCACGCACTTTATAAGGGACAAATTAAAACTAAAAATAACGGCGGAATGTACTTCATAAAGTAGAAATTGTTCATTGAAAAAAATATTTTAAGAATGTTGAAAATTAATATCCATAATAACAAAGCTGGTGAACCACGTCTAGGTCTTAAGTAGTATATAATATTACAAAAGCAAAAATGTGTAACTATTTGTATATAGGCGTGTTTTTATAATTATTTTTTTTAAGCAAGTTAATTTTCCTAAAACTTGCTCTGATTGAGAAGCGCTTGTGAGCTTATCAAGGGAGCGATAATGTCAATGTCAGCTATTTTGAAGCTTAATAAAGATGAAATACCGCTAAATCTCCTAGTAATTTAAGGAAAATCTGAATTAGGTATATATTTTTATGGTATAGGTGGCAAACGAGCAAACGGATCGCTTGATGGTAAACAATTGCCGGCGCCCAAGGATACCTGCAACACCAGAAGAGTCACAAGTGCGTTGCCGGCTTTTTAGATAGGAGTACGCTCTTTTTTTGAAAGCTTGAAGGTCGCATCGGTCGGGGAATACCGCAGGCGATAGTTCATTCCAGAGCTTTGCTGTGCGAGGCAGGAAATTTCTGGAAAAACGCATAGTAGAATACTGCCAATCATCTATATGGTGAGGATGGAAGTGTTGTCGCGTAGGTTAGGTAGGTTATGAGACATCTAAGTGCGGTTTTTAACTTTTTAAATTAGATATGGCTTATATCCTTACATGTAAAATCATTGAAGCTATCAAATGGTATGAAGGAAACAAAAGGGCGTATCTCAGAGATACTACTTTTTGGCTAAGCAGGACAGTAAATTTGCTTTAATTTAATTTTTTGCAAAATTTATTTCTGATGAAAAGTCGCTAGTAGTAAAGTACACAATAGTTTGAATCAAAAACAAAGCCCTGCGAATTGTCAGTCCTTCCGTGCCGTAACCGGAAACCCATCCGACACAATAATTCCCGCTTGAGCATAACTAAGTTATTTATGTATAATGAATTTAAGTCACCCAAACGTTTGCCAACCTAAATCCCTTAATCTACCTCACTTGTGTTTCCTCTATCCTACCGATTTTACCAACTTAAAACAGCTCATCTTTATACCGAACCAAGTTCTACTCACTTACTTTAAGGTCTAAGAAGTTGTAAACACAAGTTGGTTAGTTCAGCACAAACTAGAGAAGCGTAGGTGATTCGTGCTGTCACCTCTCGATTGTCGATAATCGAATCATGTATGGAGTTGATTATTTACGCCAAGTGCAATGGAGCGTTGCTTTGAGATACGTGGGGCGTTCACTGCGAATTCTGATTTAGTGGCTTGCTTGAGTTACTATTGAATATTGTAAGTAAGAATGGGCCCAAACATACCTTATTATTACAGTACGTTTAATTTTTCAAATGATATAAAAACTAACTTAAACTAACTTATATTAACTAAAATTAATTAACAATATCTCATTTATTACAAAAAGGTTACAAAAAAGTGGTAAGTTTTTCGTGTGATGTGACCTGCTCATTGTGATGTGGACTGACGAGATCGTGAGAGGTTGCGGGAAACTGGTGGATGCAAGTGGCGAGTTG
>NC_133478.1:16409938-16443733 GCF_025370935.1 Choristoneura fumiferana
GGGACATCCGCCAATCGTTCAAAACCACCGTTTAGCGATTGCCTAGTGAAGTTTAGGCAGATCATGAAATTCCTAGGCATATCATGAAACGCGGCCATATCGGTTCTGGCACTTCGCCCGGCCGCTGCCGCGGCACGCTCGCTTCGCTCGCTCGCTCGTGCGTGTGATCACTAATTAATACTAACCACTCCCTCGCTTCGCTCGTCGTACCTAAATTTTTTCTAATATAAATAAATAACAACTAGTGAATACTTTATTATCAACAAAATACTATAACCTCTAAAATATCGGGCAGACGTCCATGGTTTTTTCATATTGTGCACAGAATCCGTTTGATTCACATGAAAAAGAACGGAGCTGATTTCAAAAAAGATCTTTTGCACTTCTTTTTTGAAATTCAATCACTAGTTCGGTTAAGATCAATTTTGTGGCGACGCCGACATTTTCACGCGCTAAACAACACGACCGGTCAGCTGGTCACGGCCCGCCATTGCATACGCAGCGCCACCAGTGGCCAAAAAAGAAACTATTTGACGAATGTGCCCGGTATAAGAGGTAGGAAAATCGACGAATGCGTTGCTCTAATCGATCTGCCGTTTTATTTCTCAGGCACATCGTGATATGCCTAGCCAACGTTTAGGCAATATCAATGGAAATGGCGGGGTTTCACGATAGGTATGCCTAGGAATCGTGATCTGGCGGATTTTAAACGATCGGCCGCCTGACATATACACTGTGTATTGTTTATAAAAAATAAATAAAACAAAAGTACTTATTAACATTAAAACAAGTATTTGGATAAATATTTCGCATTTTTGTGTGAAATAGCTATCCCTGTGTAAATCTCAAACAATCATCATCATCAATCATCATCCCAGCCTATATCGTGCCAACGCAGTGGCAAATACCCCTAAGAAGGAAGATGGCTTGGCCATGGTTCCCACGTTTGGCATCCAGTGGAAATAAAAAACTTCACTTACCCTTGCTTGCTTCGCAGGCTTTTGACTCACTTGCTCTATCGTATCAATTAACAGTTATCAAAATCAAGATTGTTTCCAAACTTCCAAGCTTTGATTGTTTTCCAAACGGCTGTAGCATTCGATAAATCCACAATCGATAATGGCCATAAGAAAGAAAGCTAAGAGAGAGATCGGTAATGAGATTTGGTAGAATAATTTCATTTCCTTACGAGTATACTAGCTGACCTTAAGTTTAGAGCAGTCGGTTTGGCGAAACACCTATTCTGAAGTAAAGAATCGATTTAACTACACACCTATTTCTCATTATATATTTTTTTATATAACTCGTAATATACATATAAATGTAAATTAGGATAGGTTAGTTATATAATTAAGTTTTGCACAGTATTTATGGAAAGGGTGTTTTGAGTGTTTAATTTCGCCAACAACTCTCATTTAGTTTGGCGAAATGGTTGGTGTTCCTGTAAAAACTAATTAATAATTTTAAAGGCTTAATCAACAAATATACATTTGAATTAGTGTTTTTTTTTGTAAAACAAACCCAAAATTAACAAAATAAAGGTACCTTAAGTTTGCTACATCCTATATTATTTAAACTCACGTTAACCCCCATTATTTCACTTTCCAGCATATCTCACGGAGGCAACCAAATCGTCACACTAAATCTATTCCCCCGAGACAGCCGAAACCGTCGGCGTCAAAATAAATCTCACAATCTGAATAGGTCCGTTTCCATGTCAAATTGTGCGGCGGACATTTTTCCTATTACCGAGTGACAAAAGCCCGTCTTTTTTCCGTTTTCTCCCTTTTTTGACGCTCCAATTTAATTGGTGCAAATGCGTGCGGTTCTCTCGGCTTTTTCTGAGCGATTTCTCGGAATAGGGATGTGCCGCTTGTCGATATCGAATGCAAATTTTTTGTTTATTTTTTTGCAACTGGGTGGTGTTTCCTGTAAAAACTATAAATTTATCAGTCGACAATTATAAATTTGTCAGCTTATCAATAAATATAGGATTTGGATTCGTATTGTTAAACAAACCAAAAATTAACAAAGATAAAGTACGCTAAAGTTTGCGGGCTATCCTATCCTACTATTATTATAAACTAGTTATTGCCCATGTAAAGAATTTGTTTATCTCGATTGCGCGGAAACTATACAATTTTCCGGGATGCAACTTGTGCCCTATCTAGAATCTCACACTATCTTCTTCCCAAATTTTGTTTAATCGGTTCAGTAGCTTAAACGTGAAAAATAGACAGCCAAACACTAAAAAACAGACAGTTACTTTTATATAATAACTATAATGTAGAACCACTTATATTGATAAGAAAATAAGGACGAGTAAAGATAAAGATCAGGATGTTTGTCACTAAATCACACAATAAACTGCTCAAAGGATTTGAATAAAATTCAACACACATATAAATTGAAACCGAAATTAATATACATAATACTTTTCATCCCGGAAAACAGCAAAATTCCCGTGGGATAGCGATATAATAACTTTTTGTGAAAGAAGTAGCGGGCAATATTTTCCTGTTTTGTTTAGTTAACAAAAGAAGAAATATGTGTCAAATATTATTTTCTTCCATTCATGCCTCTCGTCTGTTACAATTATTTGTAACCCTGAATAAGTATTTGTGTGTTTAGTGTTTATTATGACTGGTGCAACAAGTAATTAAATATTATATTTATTATTAGATTGGAATAATTACGTTACCGATTTAACAAAGCGATGTCGATAAATGTATGTCCCATCCTTACTGAAAACGGATATTGAATGGTTCAACATATTATTTTCGTCCTCAACGTCACTTTCGGGGTTTTTCTTTTTCACTTGACCATCGTTTTACAAACGATTGACATTAATTTAGATGTTTTTAAAAGTTACGAAGCATTTTAAATATTATTGAAAAAATAAATAAAGAATTTTTAAAATATTCCTTTTTGTGACTTTAACACTACAATACTAAGAAGTTTTCATTCATATATTTACCTATTGTTCTTTACTTGTATGATTCCAATAATTAACTGCTACATAAAACGTAGTGTATGGCGTCCTGAGGCACTGTGGACGGAAGACCTTAAGAGGGTCGCTGGCGGCGGATGGATGCGAGGGGCTGAAGACAGTGTTGTGGCGCGCCATGGAAGAGGCCTATGTCCAGCAGTGGACTGCTGTAGGCTGATGATGATGATGAGGGTTCCAATTGAGAATAATTGATAATAACGCCATAAATCAAATGTTGTAAATATTTTTTATGAACACAATTTTCCCATCAACACAGGGAAAACGTATGTTTTCGAATTAAGTATGTTCTTTTTAATTTCACACGCACTAATATCGGTAATTTCGAACGTGAACGGTTTAGTTTTGGATGTAAATCGATCGCAGCTCAGCTTTTTCTTGTTTTTTATTTGTTTATATTATAATTTATCTGCTTTACATTTTACCTTTAAATACAAATACGCATTTTTTTCAAAACAAAACATGATGTCACAAAAAAAAAACTTTTATACTATCCCTGAGATACAAATAACCCCAAAACCGTAATACCCTTTAAAGGGAAAGAGAAACGACAATTTGTAAAATTAAAATTAAATTAAGCTAAACAAATGTCTGTCTCTATCAGCCCCTGTTGCATAAGATAGCTCTTAAATTTTCCGCTGCGTTACTTTACTATTGCTACCCTCAAGATCATCACTTCACCCTTGGTTTCAAGACCTCTGACTACAAACCAAGTATGACAGGAGTTGGCATAGTACAATTTTAGCCGAGTTAGAAAAATAAAGTTCTCAATTTGATTGTATTTTTAGGATTACGCACCTCAGTTGGCAAAAATAGAACTATATTGAAAATACAAACTGAAATATAGATGCACAGAAAAACCAGAAAAATAAGACCATCACTGGGAATCGAACCCAGGTCCTCGGTATTCCGTACCGCGTGCTATACCGCTACACCACTGATGGTCAGACCATCAGTCTGATGGTCTTATTTTTCTGGTTTTTCTGTGCATCTATATTTCAGTTTGTATTTTCAATATAGGTTTTACGGGATGACCGTAAAAGTAAAAATTTGGAATTGAAATAAAAATACGAAAAGATTCCAAAAAAACAATCTTAAAAATAGAACTGTTGTATATAATTAAGTAGCGTCACTTCGTTGTCCGTCCGTCTGTGAAGGCCGTTTTTCTCAGGAATGCGAAGTGAATAAATCAAATTTCTAAGTCAACGCTTTCAAAAGATACAGTCGTTAAATCAGGTGTTTTCATTCAATGTGTGGTGGAATGAAAACCTAGAAACATGCTTTTTTTCTTTCTATTATTAACTAGCGAAAATTTATAAAATCTTAATTCTCCATATCTGTAACCAATCTTAAATGACCCCGTTCTGCTTATATTTTACTTAGGAGCAAGGTTCTGCTAATATTGTAGGTATATTCATAGATACCTACAAATTTCTACGGAAATTTTGAAGACGACTTTTGTACTTATACATACCTTGAAAAACATTGAAAAAACATTAAAAGTAAAATAAGACTTTGTAAAAACGTGCCAAGTACCAAAAGTCAACTCCCGTCGCATTTACTCTGAGCACCTATCACACACCCAACAATCTAATAAGACATCCTTAATCCAGATACAGCCCTCTTCGAAAGAAAATTTATGAGTGCTCCTTAATGGCGCGAGGCAGTGTTAGCGAACTTTTTGGGGTTCCATAGCCAAAATGGTAACAACGGAACTCTGACAATTTGTAACTAGGTAAGTAATCCCTACTATATATAATATTAGAAATGCGAAAGTAACTGTCTGTCTGTCTGTTACGCTTTCACGTCGAAACCACTAAACCGATTTTGATGAAATTTGGTATATAGGTATTTTGAACCCCAAGGATCAACATAGGAACCTTTAATTCCGGTAGAGGGCGCCACCGCGCGATAACCTAGATCCGCGCAGACGAAGTCGAGGGCATAAGCTAGTATCTTTATAAGACGGAAATATTCTTTTTAAAGACGGAAATTTCGATAACATTTTTAGGAAACGGTAATTCGGCATGAACATCATCATCATCACTATCGCAGCCTATATTATGTCCCATTGCTGGGCACAGGCGTCCTCTCAAAATTAGAGGGCATGGATCACAGTTTCCACGCGGGCCCAGTGCGGATTGGGAACTTCACACACGCCAATAAATAGTCCAGGTTTCCTCACGATGTGTGCCTTCATGTAATTTTATTTGACTTTAGGGTTCATGTAATCTCAATTAGTTTTCTAGATCAGAGCGCGTATTAACTAACATGAGAGCGCTCGTGATCGCTTACCATCACTCTCTACCCTCATCCTATACCACATGTGACAGAAAAAATGTTTGTCAATTGTGTTTGTTTACTTATTTTGTACATTAAACTTTTTTTTTACTAACCAAAAAAAAAAGAAAGCAGTGAGCAGAGTTGAAAGAAAAGGCAAAAAAATGTTTCTTTTGCGGAACCTTCCACTGCGCGTGGCCTTTCGCACTTAGCCAGCTTTTTTTAACTTTTCGTAAGGCCTAAATAAAGAACAGCACACTTACATATTTTTTTCCCTTCGAACACCGTGCCCTCTCCGTGCCGTAGTGGCCTAGTGGTTTGACCTATCGCTTCTCAAGCAGAAGATCGTGGGTTCAAGCCCCACCTCGCACCTCTGAGTTTTAATAAATTCATGTGCAAAATTACATTTGAAATTTACCACGAGCTTTACGGTGAAGGAAAACATCGTGAGGAAACCTGTGCAGGTAAACCAGCGAAGCAATTCAATGGTTTGTGTGAAGTTCCCAATCCGAACTGTGCCCACGTGGGAAATACAGCACAAACCCTGCCATTCTGAGAGGAGGCCTGTGCCCAACAGTGAGACGTATATAGGCCGGGATGATGACCGTGCCCTCTCCTGTTATTAATACTTCGTGCGTAACAGTCCACTAACGTCTCCTCAGCCCATTGTCCAGCCATTTCTCTTTATTTCTGTCGATACGGTATTTATCTTGCCTCTAAGCGGATTATTATCTCTACTGCAATATTGTTCTCTTATTACGCTGATAGGTTCGGGTTTATATTGTAAGAGCTTTTATGATCCTTTGTCAGTTTATTTCATTACAGACATGGAGTTGTCATCATATTTTATCAGCCTACATGCCACTGCAAGGCCTTTCTCTCAGAATAAGACGGCTTCGGCTGTCGTTCCCATGCGGGCCCACCGCAGATTGGGAACTTAAAACACACTTGTGCCCAGCAGTAGGACGTTTATAGACTGGGATGCTCATAAGTCTGAAAAAAAAACAGGGATGTGAGCCTGGGTTCGAACCCACGATCCTCTACTTGAGAGGCCATTAAGTCGAACCAGTATCAGTACGGCTTGCAAAATGATCGCGATCGGTTGAGTACTTCAATCATAAAAGAATAACAAACAAACATTCGCATTTCGTATAAGTTACTCGTAGGATTATTTAAAACTATAGGATTAAAAATTTATATGACAATAAAAATGCGATAGGACCCGCGAACATCGGCTTAACGAACCATAAAAAAAGAAACGGAACCGAAGAACATGATAATAATTCTGCCCCCCCCCCCCCATTAAACGAGGGGGGATAAAACGGCAACTCAATTATTTTTCTGTTTTAATTAGTCCAGCACTTAGAAGTGAGATGCCCTGACACTGTAAGAGTGACAGACGGGAATAAAAATAACTGTTTTTCAGTTACAATTTATCTGACCCTATCTGATTAAATTAGGAATTAATTTAAACATCAATCCATACTTCCATACTAATATTATAAATGCGAAAATATGTGTTTGTGTATTTGTACGTTTCTGTGTTTGTATGTTTGTCCGTCTTTCGCGTCGAAACGGAGCTACGGATCGACGTGATTTTTGGCATAGAGATAGTTTATGGGCCAGAGAGTGACATAGGCTACTTTTTATCCAGGAAAAACAGTTCCCAAGGAAACAGCGCGCGATTACCGATTTCCACGCGGGCAAAGCCGCCGGTGAAAGCTAGTTTAATATAAGTTAAAGTAGAGATATCAGTCATAAGAGAAGTGTCCATAAGGATTAGAGGCTCAAGGAGGAATATTAAATCCCTTGGGCTGCTGGGATTCTGTGAAGAATAGGCTGCCATTGCCACCGAAAACACACCGACAGAACATGATAAGACAACTGCAGTTACGTACATTTTAAACTGTTTATTTAAATGAATTGTTATTATTTCTTTACTTAGTGTGATACTTATTGGCAATTGTTTACTATGTACTAGTATAATATTTTAATTGAATATATAAGTTTATCGAACTGAAATTTATTATAGAAAAGCTGTGGTTGCTTAGTGGTTGACTTGTGGCCTCTCAAGCACAGGATTGTGGGTTCAAGCCCGGGCTTGGCGTCTTAGAATTTTTCAAAATTTATGTTAAATTACATTCGAAATTTCCGGCGAGCTTTACTGTAGGAAAATATCGTGAGGAAACACAAAGCGCTTCACATAACTATTTCGGGAAATTCGTGCTTATATCATTTCTATGGTCATTATAGAATATGTACTCGTATGTCTGCCAAACTGCACGATTCTTGCACCGATGGTTTAGGCTGTATGCAAAATTGGGCCAATCAACTTTTTACCCACACTAATCTGTCCGCGACATTTTTCAAACAATTGCAGATTTTTGTAAGTAAACATGTTTTTTCTGTAATTTAATAGATGGTGTACATGAATACATGCCATCCTACGTAAGTTCAACCTATTAAACCGTGAAATATCTTGTTGGAAGTACGATTTTTTGGTAACGCAGGAGACGCCCAAAGTGTCGGTAAAATAGTTGATTGGCCCAATTAAGTTTGTAATGAATTGTTCAGCTTTTTAGAAAAGGAAAACATCGTTTGGAACCCTTAATACACAATGCAAACCAGTAACTATATTCTCTTTCTGAGAGGAAACTTAGCCAGCTAAAGGCAAGAAGGTTTTTAGGGTCAACAAATTAGAGTCGGCTAAAGTACATACTTACTGCCTTAGTAAGTACATAGTTTATTGAAGAGCTGTGATGTAACGTAGAGAATAAACCTTGCATGCTTGTGACGAATTATTCCCTAGCCTATGTATACAGGGTGTCTCACGGCTATGCCACATGGAGGGAAAGTTCTTAAATATTCCAATTAGACAATTTTGCTGAAAGAAGACTTCATTTTGATTTTAAAAACAATTTAAACTGCGTTCAAGGATTTTTGAATAATTCCGTGGCTGGAACCACGGAACCCACCAAATGAAAAAAATACCAGTATTAATTTTCCTAAAGTTGTAAATGTAAAATCTCTTGAACTTATTCTTGTTTAAAATGCTGTGTTATATGGAAAAAATAATCCTTATGGTTGATCCTTTTGATCCGTATCGTAAAATTGGAAGTGTTATTATTTCCATTTGGCGTAGGCAGTAATAGGCAGTTAACTAAAAATTGTTTTTAAATTATAATAAAATCTTTTTGTGAATTTTTCTATCTGCACTATTTAAAATACTTTACCCCCCATGTGGCATAGCCGTGGGACACCATTTATAATGCATACTGTACCCTTTTGAAGCCTTCCTAAGCTTGACACTAACTGACCGGGACATTTTCAGTTCATTTATTTCGAGCAATTCGCCTATCTGAAGCCATTCCGCCGACTGTAGACTAGGATACGACCGCATAAAAGCTTGAGTTAACAGATAAATGAATGAATAACCAAATTGACAATATGACTACCAAAATTATACTGAAGAGCACATGATAAAATGGTCGTGGCAGTTTAAACTAAGTTAATTTCATATTGTTCATAATTATAATATTGGCGTCTTATTCGATGTATTCATTTTGACGTAAGTTTTTATCTAGCTGAATGGCACGCTTGAAATTATATTGTAAGCTAATTTTTATATTAACCTGTGTATGCTTGCATAGGCACTTGTTTGCTTGCACTCTTGTCTGCTTGATAGTTCACACGAGCAAGCTTACATAATGTTTTACACCCAAAAATAATTCTTACCTCATTATTTCTTACTTACCCGTGTTACTCCGACGTTGGATTCTGTACAGCCACCGCTCAGTCTATCAGAAGCCGTACCGTTGACTACGTTTATTTCCCAAATCCCCTCAATCCAGGGACTCGAATAAAATTTATGGAGGAGGGTTAATTTGGTATTCGTACCGAAATTAGAAGTAGACATTGCTAGGGTTGCACAGTATAAATCTATTACAGGATTATGATATTAATTGATACGTTAATTTGCACCAATTGGCTGCGTCATTTGCAGGTTTATTTAAGTGCTATTTTAAATAAGTACAGTCACCAGCACCAATATCTGACACAAAAAGCGTGCATAAATATCTGATACGACTCTATTTCTAGAAATACGCCGGCCCTAGGGCCGGAGGGACGGTCAGATATTTTTGAACGCTCCGCTGTGGCAGATATTAATGCTGGTGGCTGTACGTACATATCTATTTTTTCTACCTATAATTATGCAGATTTAATGATAAAAGTTAAGTAGGTAATCGAGATGCCTTTAAGGGATATGTTTGCCTTTCAAAAGTCAAAGTCAAAATGTCTTTATTCAATTTAGGCTATAACAAGCACTTATGAATGTCAAAAAAATCTACCACCGGTTCGGAAAACCTCTGTTGAGAAGAATCCGGCAAGAGACTCAACAAGTTTTTTTAAACAGATTTACAATATTATTAAATGATGTCTATCTTTGTACATGTAAATAGTGTTTGGTTTTCAATTAAAAAAGAAAAGAGTTAACATACCATACATTGTGACGACCGGATGGCCGAGTGGTTAAAGAACCTGACTACGAAGCTTGAGGTCCCGGGTTCGATTCCCGGCCGGGGCAGATATTTGTATGAATAATAGGAATGTTTGTTCGGGTCTTGGATGTTTAAATATGTATATAATTATCTATATAAATATGTTTATCCGTTGCCTAGTATCCATAGTAGGTACTACAAGCTTTGCTTAGTTTGGGACTAGGTCAATTAGTGTCAAAGTGTCCTATGATTTACACATATACACATTCATTTATATTTTGTTTTCGATATAAGTATATTTGTAAGGTGTTTTTTGATAAGGAGCTTTACAAGAAGCTTTACAAGGTAATCTTTGAGTCACTGATGTGTACTAAATTTTAACTCAATCGGTCCAGTATGTTGGAGCAAATTGGTTGTGACACAAACCGACAAACACACGAGTGGTCCTGTAAGGGTTTCGTTATTTCTTTTTCATGTACAGAAAAGCCTAAGAATAGTTAGGCGAAACGATAAAGAAAATGTATAAATAATCAAATGCATTTAAACTTTTTGTGAAAAAAAAATTGTAAGTGATGGTGAAAATGTTTAAAAGATCTAAGTGATCTAATAGATGGACAGACGGCGGGACGAGATTGCCTTTGTTTTATACTATACGACCGTGACAATACAGAGTCAGATCTTCAATTTGGCCATTTTAGGATTATTAAGGCAAAGTCAATATAAAACAGTATATTTATTTGACTTCGGCACAATAATTGGCATTGTTCTAAAAAAAAAAAACAATGTTTTTTTTCTCATAAAATAGGTGAATTTAAGACACCTCATCATCCATCATCCCAGCCTATATACGTCCCACTGCTGGGCACAGGCCTCCTCTCAGAACAAGAAGGCTTGGGCCATAGTTCCCACGCAGGCCCAGTGCGGATTGGGAACTTCACACACACCATTGAATTGCTTCGCAGATTTGTGCAGGTTTCCTCACGATGTTTTCCTTCACCGCAAAGCTCGTGGTGAATTTCAAATGTAATTCCGCACATGAATTTCGAAAAACTCAGAGGTGCGAGCCGGGGTTTGAACTCACGACCGTCTGCTAGAGAGGCGATAGGTCAAACCACTACCACCACGGCTTTTTCAAGACTTTCAAGGCTTTTATAAGACACCTATTTGAAGGATTTTAGTCATAGGTGGGTTTTAAATTTTTATCCTATTTATAAGTTACCGGAATTATACCTAACCATAGCTGCCATGGCGTTAAAAACTGAGTTTATCTTTGCCCGTCACAATTATTTTAAAAAACGTATTGTCTACTGTCACCTGGAGGCGTATTGTCTGACGTTTCTGGCGCTCGCGATCGCAATCAAATGACAGATTTCGCATACAAAAACTGTCATTTGATTGAGATCGCGAACGTCAGAAACATTAGGCAATACGGTCTCTGGCAGTGTTAGGATCGCCTGATTTAGTTACATAACGATTATTTACGATGAAATTCAAACAAAGGTCGTTATTTTGCAATATACACGATCACGATACTTTTATTTTTCATGATAGCCTACGACCAGATGTGCCTGAGTGGATTAGAGCAAAGAGCTAACAATAGTTCGACGTATGCAATCGTGTGATAGCGCGTATTCGTATGAAAAATACGAATGTTTGCTCTCGGGTCTATGGGGTTTAATTATATATTTAAGTATGTATCTAAATATCTATATATATTTATCCGTTAGTATTAGTATTTAGCTTATGCTATGAGCTTACTTTGGGACTAGGTCAAATTGGGATATTGTCTCGTGATATTTATTTATTATTTTTTAAATAAAATGTTATAAAATGATTAAATTAGACCACATTGTAAAAAAGTGATTAATGCCAATAGCAAATCCGATTCTGTTAATTGTCACGGTCGTATAACTAGCCGTTATCCGCGACTCCGTCCGCGTAGAATTCGTTTATCGCTATCCCGCGGGAACTATGCAGTTTTCCGGGATAAAAACGATCCTATGTCCTTCTCCGGGATTCAATCTATCTGTATACCGAGTTTCATCCAAATTGGCTCAATGGTTTATATGTGATGAAGTAACAAACAAACAAATAGACTTGCAATCTTTCGCATTTATAATATAAGTGGGAAGTGGGATAATGTATGTATGTATGTATGTAAACTCTTTATTGTACTAAATAAGTAACAAACACAATTGACAGACATTGAGATATATGTACAAAGGCGAACTTATCCCTTTAAAGGTTCTCTACCGGTCAACCTATGAGTGGATGAGAGGAGAATAATGCAGTTAGATAATAATAATAAACCATTTATTTCAGGTAACACGGCCCATACAACACACATACATACATACACGCTAGAACAACATACATACTATGTAAACAGAAGCTCAACCTCATGAAGATGCATATTACATTTTGTTTTAAAATGATATACGTGAATTTAGGTTAAACGGGTTCCGTCACCAGTCTATTCAGATTGATCCTATTTCTGGTTTTGATAAAAAAAAGGTTTTTCGTGTAAATGACGGACCCTCTGTCAATCACCTAGTTTTTGGACATCACCTTACGCTTTTAGCTCGCATGATATTCTTTTACCTTATTATTGTTATTAAATAGCTCTGTCTATTTCAATAAAAATACATTATCATCATCTCAGCCGTAGGACGACCACTGTTGGACATAGGCCTCCCCCATAGACCTCCAGTCACTTCAGTTGGCAGCGGCCTGCATCCATCGTGAACCTCGTTGGTGGACGTCCTACGTTACGCTTGCCAATCCGCGGTCTCCACTCGAGAACTTTTACCCAACGGCCATCTGTTCTCCGTGCTATATGGCCTGCCCATTGCCACATCAACGAGTCAATTCGCTTGGCTATGTCTGTGACCTTAGTTCTTCTACGTATCTCCTCATTTCTGATTCGATCTCGTAGAGAAACCCCAAGCATAGCTCTCTCCATAGCTCGCTGAGGAACTCTGAGCCTATTTGTAAGACCTATATATGAAGCACCACGTCTCGGATCCATATGTCATCACATCACTGGCAATACACATTGGTAAATATAAATAAATACCACAATCAATATAAATACTTAATTTTAAGTGTGAAGAACAATACCCTCGTGCTGCCCAATGTGCACTAGAATGTACACAATAAGTTCAAGGAAATTAGGAGTCAATGACAATGTAACAAAGTAAAAATTCTTTTGTTTTTCTATTGTTTTACACCATGGCTGTTTGACGGCAGTTTGACTTCACTCTCGAAACAATTAGATTCTAATTGCTTTGTCTTTTTTTTTTCAAAATATTTATATGGTGGGCTTCAGTGATAAAAGTAAGATAGAAGGTAAGTATTTTAATTTTATTCCCATGGTTCCTAAATGTCAAAACAAATTTTAGAACTAAAGGGTTAATAAAACATTATTTTACAAAACTTTACATCATTATTTTATTCATACAAAAACGCCTTGTCAAAATACTTTTTACAATTACAAGTAATGATTATCGTCACTACTTTGAAAAAATGTCGTATCTCAAATCAATACGTCAACAAAATTGACCTTTGAAATAATGATCATAAAGTTCACTTAGAAAAGTATCTATTTTGAGGTACGAGCTTTTTTCAAAGTAGTGACGTTATAAAAGTATAAAGGTACGAGTACATGGAATGGTGGTTCACGCAAGACAGATGACAGATTATTGTAACATCAAAGAGCACATTTATAGTGATAACCTAGAAAAAAAAATACTGATTCAAATATGAAAAATGTATGGTAATTCACATGTGTCGCACAAACATAGCTTTCATGTTCCTATGATTGCAGAGTCCCAACATAATCTATACAGGTAAAAGTTTACGATCAATAGCTGTAGTTAAAATTTCGTGATTAGTTTTCTAAATCATTATTAACTACCTATTTCAGTAATGTCCAGAGTAAACAATGTGTGGCGAAAACGCCACGAATCCAAGTCACATACGCATATTTCATGGCAACTCTCCTAGGGAGAGAAAATTGTCTATGCTCTCTAAACACTTTTCAAGCTACGACTCGTTAGATTGCTCTCGTAAATAAAAATCATTCAGTGCCTTTATTACAATTTATAACAGTGTACGGTCAGCATCAAAAGTAGCTGGTTACTTTTTTACTCTGTCACATTAACAAGTTTGTCAATCTTGTATGGCGCTCTAACTACGTGGTTGTAAAACGACAAAGTACAAAATTAACCAGCTACTTTTGATGCTGACTGTACTACCTGTATGTACAAAGTGTAATTGGTTTACTTTTAAACGAGTATACGCCTTTGAAGAATAACCATTAATTCGTTCCCGATACCTATCACGATCCATAAATGTCATCATCATCATCATCATCATCATCAGCCTACAGCAGTCCACTGCTGGACATAGGCCTCTTCCATGGCGCGCCACAACACTCTGTCTTCAGCCCCTCGCATCCATCCGCCGCCAGCGATCCTCTTAAGGTCATCCGTCCACCGTGCCTCAGGACGCCCTACACTACGTTTTCCCGTCCGTGGTCTCCATTCGAGGACTCGTCTACTCCACCGTTCATCGGTCCTGCGACAGACGTGGCCAGCCCAACGCCACTTCAACGAACTAATTCTCTGAGCAAAAAATAAAAAATAAATAAATGTATTCTTTTTAAATTAAAAGTTCAATATTAATTTATGGACAGTTCGAATAAACTATGACAATTATAGACTGGTGATTTCGTGCAGTATACTTGTATCACTGTTTTAACCCCTGACGCAAAAAGAGGGGTGTTATAAGATTGACCGCTATTTGTGTCTGTCTGTGGCACCGTAGCTCTTAAACGGGTGGAGCGAGTTGAAAGCGGGTTTTTTTATTTGAAATCATTTAGTGCAAGCCGTGCCCGAATTTAGAATATAAGACGGACCTATCTTTTCTCTTGAGAGAGAACTAATGTGAGAGTGGACAGCAGCGCTCGCAATTGCCAACTATGAACTTCGGACTCCAGCTCTGAAGTGTGAAAGGCAAGGGGATAATCACCACACTATTTTCCCGAGAAAATCGTCATAGTTTACTATATCCTCATCTAACCACGCCACGGCCACTGTAAAGAGTGAAGCGACTTAGAAGAGAGAAGAGACATTTTACTTTATTGTTTGTTTCGAATTCTGAAATTAAATTGTTGACCCACTTTTAGATCAGAATAACTAGAAATTAGGTAAATGAAATAACTTGTAATTATTATTAGCTAATGAGAACCAGTCTTGAAGCTTGTTTTCATAAAATTAAATAGGTAATCGAACTAGCTGCCCACCCCGACTTCGCATGGGTTTTCGGTTGGGTTTACTTATGAATAAAAAGTCCTATTCAGAAAAAAAAGTTAAATTAGTTTCGACATAATTGTAGAAAACATTAAGTGAGAGTTAAATTGGTAACATTTACATTTAATTTAAAAGAAAACTTTTTTTTCCATTTACGACTTACGACTTAATGGCTATATTCAATGATTTATTAATAATGTTTTTTAAGTTCTTGTGCGTACTAAGTACTCTTCGAGCTTATAAAAGTATGATAGTGACAGGAACTTAAAAATATAAATAAATATATGACTTTTGAAACATAGTATCATAACAATTGTGCAGATATTATAATCTATATTATGTCGGCAGGTGATAGTTATATGTAGGAACAGATCTATGTAAAACTATAACATTCAATTGAGACTTTATATTTCGTGTTAAATCTATTATACAGAGAATGGATACGATTTCTATTATTTTACTCTAAATATTTCTTTTAGTTGCAGTGTAAGGGTGCCGTTTTACTAGGATAATATCCATGTTCTTATAAATGAATTAAGCGTACCGTAATCTAATTTATACTTAATTTATGTTACAACATCAATTTCAACGGTGAGTATATTCACATTATTGTTTACATACATACGTAAGTGCACATAAATCTTAACTAACATAGAAATGAAATGAAATTAAGTCTTCTCGCTTATAATAATGACTAGATTCACAGAATTGACACACGACGTCTAAGTAAAGAAGAAGGAGAGCATTGAACTCCATAGTATTAAAATGTCTATGGCAGCCGACGTGGCTGCATTAGTATCGTGAAAACGATAGGTTTTCATTTCATTCTGTATTGGAATTACAGGATCTATCATTAGCTGTGGCATTTCAGTTGTCTTTTTAGTTTCTCTCGGACAGGGCAAAGAGTCTGGTGGCATTTTTAAAACGTTCCTTTTGACTCCTTTTTTAGCTGTCACCGTTATATCGTTACTTTGTTCTTCGATATAATTCTCTGTTCCGTTTGGTTTTGACAGAGTTGTTTCAATCGTAAGTCCAGCGTGAAGGATATCTTGGTTGTAATCTAATTTGTTCTCGATTGGATCCGGAAGTTTGTTGTAAGCCGAGCTCACGACGGGCGGGTCCATTTTGCAAGTGACTGAGTCGAGGGAGGCCTTAGTGTTCTGGCTTTTTGTCTCGTTCCTGAGCGAGTGCATCCATTTTAGTCTGCAGTCGCAAACAAAGTTGTTTTCTGCGAACAAAGTAGAAAGTTGACAATGGCTTTAAAATTAAAACGCAAACAGGTTAGCGTTGCTCTGACGTTTCTTTGAACATGGACTTAACTTTACATTTAAATGCTGTTTGTTCGAATGAGTAGTGTTAATGTTTTACAAGACGAGTTGAGCTTTATATAGCAGAGTGAATTATAATTTTCGTAAATTAGCTGTCAAATATCCGATTAAGCAAATTTCTGCAAGCCGAAATTTATTACAAATGTACAGTCAAAGAACTGAATCGCGTCCTAGGCTTTGAGTTACTAATGTCATGTTGACTTTTCACAGGAGTTAGTAGTGTATAGTGCATGTATGAAGAGTCTATTGAGTATTGATGAAGCGAAAGATGTCAGCATCGGAGCTGGTGGAAACAAATAGTCTTTACCCCTTCGTTGGAAAAGAGACATATATGCAAGCACGAATTAACAAAACAAATTTTAGATCCGCAACAGGCTTTGTCATTAGTAAACATTGGCGGCTCGTGGCATTGAGGTAGCATTTGACGTTTCTGAAAGACTAGTGACGTGACTATGTTTTTCTGTATGAGTCGAGCAAAAGAAACCAATTAGAAAAAGTACCTATTTTCAATCATTGAATATATGACATTCGTGATAGACAATTAATATGTGTTCAAAAAATACACTTGGTGTAAGAAAATACTCTTTCGACTTCGACTGACTTGATGGGTAAAAAGAAGCATTCTTCTGTAACGTTGCAGCGTATTTTTGCTGATGTTCTCTTTGATTTCAATTTCTTTATTTTGTAATAAGATATTCATATTTTTATTGCAAGATCATATCTTGGATTTTTGATATTACTTTTTTACTTTTTGATAAACACGTTTACCTATTGGTCGCAGTCTCAGTATGAAAGTCACTTCTAAATATTAAAAACGATCTCTTAAGACTCTTGTAGTATAAGTTTGTCACTTAGTGCTAGTAAATTGCCACGAGTCGCCGATGTATAGACTACTTCGTATTAGTTCTATTAGCACGAATTATGTATGTATGCAACTCATAGTGAAATTTCATCATGGTACGCGATTCCATTTCCTCGTATATACGTACATACGTTTTACTAAATAATGGATTATCGTTACAGTAATTGCAATTTATATGATAGGTATGCAATTTTCAACTTACGAGTATTATTTGCAAATATTTGGACACTAAGACTTGTCATTTAATAAAGGATGCAAAGTTTATTTAGTACAATTTATTCAAAACACTTTCAGCAATTTGATGAGACTTTGAAATTATAAACATTATTAAATTTTATAAATAGAAATCCTACTATGTTTTCCACTTTCCCATCCCCTGCGGGCTCCTTAGAACACCCAGCGGGATCATAAAAGTACAAACTTCCTAAGCATTATTAAAGTTAACATAACGTCTCTGTTTCAACACGTTTAATATTCAACGTATGTTTTAAGTTTGTCAAACTCGACGTGGGGACGTATTAAATATTCATAATTACCTTCGAGAAGCAAATTGCTGTTCTGCGGCTTCAAGTTGTCGAATATGGGTCTGATATTGTCGAAAGTTAATGCGTATAGTTCGTTGGAGCGGAGATCCAGAGTGCTGAGACCCCGCGCGCCCTCGAGCCAACCCGAGGGAAGCGCAACCAGTTTATTGTCGTCAAGGGACAGCTTATCGAGCTGCGACAGCCCGTCGAACGCCCTCTCCGAAATAAACTTCAGCTCGTTCTTCCCTAAAAGCAACTCATGCAAGTTCCACAACTCGGCAAATGTGAACTCGGTGAGATTGTTAATGCGGTTCCTACGTAGATCCAATTTCCGCAAGTTCGCCAATCCATCAAACGTGTGACGGTTCAAATGGAATATGTTGTTTTTGTTCAAGTCCAATTCCTGCAGATTGAACGTACGCTGGAAAGCTCCATCTTTTATCGATGATATGTTGTTTTTAGTCAGCACAAGTTTCTCCAGTTTAGGTAGATCATAAAACGCTTCCGTGCCTATTTCAATGATCATGTTGTCTTCGAGATTTATCGACGTTATGTTCGGTAGATGAGCAAATGCGAACTGTTGTATGGTTTCTATCTGATTTGTGGATAGTGTGGCTTCTTTCAGATTGGTTAAATTGGCGAAAGCGAACGATGTTAGTTCGACTATATTCCCGTATTTAATGTTAATGGATCGGAGCCTTTGTAGATAGTGGAGCGCTTTCGTGGGCACGTAGCCTAATGCGCCATCGACTCGGACATTAAAAGACAAAGTTTGCAGAGTCGGTTGCGACGCGAAACTCTGCCAGATGAGATCGTCGCGCGGTATACCGCCGTTGAACACCCAGCATTCCGCTTTAGTTGCGTTCCTGAGTTCTCTGTTATTTTCGCAGTAGCAGTGCACTTTTGAATCGCGGTCGGTGATATCACATATATTCTTTTGGAAGCCTCCGACCTTTTCTTTGGCCCGTCGCTTGTTGTTGTCTCTTGCTTGTACATTGATTGACATTTCATTGACAAGCGCAAAAGTGATCAGGATGTACATTATACCGGCGATACGGCGCTCCATTTTCATTAAATCTGAAACAAGTGAAAGTCGTTACGTTAATAAAACAACGAATCGGGATTACAGTCTTCCGGAGTTTGTTTTGTTGGATTACAAAGGATTCAAGTTTTGTATTGAAGTTCGGAAGGGATTGATTCGCAATCTAAAATATTCAAAGAGTTTGTAGTATGTTACTTTGGAATTATTTTAACGGATATATTTTAGGGACAAAGTCTGTGACGTTACAGTTATAGATAGCTAAAATGTATGGGAGAAAATACGTTTCATTAAAAGTAATTGAAGCTAAATAGGTCTGTAAACCAAATAACCGTACGATCTGTTAGCTAAAAGCCTAAGTACAGATTTTAATTATGTTAAAAATAGTGTCCATAAGATTGAAAGCCACAAGGACACACTAAGTGCCTCGGTTGTTTGAGAGGGAACAGAAATCTTTAGAGTTTTACATAAACCCAACTAATATTAACACTGCTGAAACGTGTTTTGAAATCTCTGCATTTTATGTGATGTTTGTAATACATTGGACCTATATGACATTTTTTTACTTAAGAGAGGTAAGAAACGGATTCTGCAGGCTAACGTTTATGTCATAATGTCATGTCATACAACCTGAGTTAGCATAAACATAATATGCGTAGTTAATTCATTAATTTTACTTTAATGTGCAACTTTAATAACCTATCTATGTACAAATCTTGCAACTGAATTTTGACCAACTTCCTGTGAACAAACTGATTTAAAGTATGACATATTTACGTAAATTCGGCGACAATATGTACAATAATCTGGCAGTGACAATCTGGTAGTTTTGGCTAAAATCACCCCCGCAGGACGAAACTCCACGATTATTAATGTCATCGACTTAAAATTTGGTACGGAAACGTAATTAAGACGACAATGCAGTAAAGTCAACAAAAAGTTCATTCAGTAAAAAGCTTGCATTAAAATACAAAACAATACAATAATAATGACTCTTTATAAAACACTAAAACACAGTGCAGAAAATACAGGGAACATAAAGATTTTTGTAGGTAAGCAATAGACGGTCTTACCGATTCTTAAACAATGAGCAGAATTCAACTTTTTAACAAAAACTTATCATGGTATACATTTTATGCCAGACTTCATTCCCCGCCTCAAAAGTACTGAATGAAAGAGCGTACATACGTGTATATTACTCCGTAATCTCTTTGAGGGATTATAGCACGATGTGGCGACACAGATTCCGAATGTAACTTTAATGTATTACGAACCGAGAGACAGTAATCCAAATGAGTTTTAAATAATTAATGAGTGCGGCCCTGAAAATGACTAGATTACTGAGAGAATTGAAACTGGAACGTGTTTTGACAGGAAATAGGAAACGTCCATAATAATATGTCCAACTTCTGAAAATGACTTACCTAGAACATGACCTACCAAGAAAATGACCTACCTAGAACATGACCTACTTATAAAAGGACTAACCTAGAACATGACCTACGTCAGCCAAAGGCTGATCTGTTTAAAAAAAATATATTACACCTCGTTGAGTTTCTTGCCGGATTCTTCTCAGCAGAGGTTTTTCCGAACCGGTGGTAGTTTTTTTTTTGACATTCATAAGTGCTTGTTATAGCCTAAATTGAATAAAGATATTTTGACTTTGACTTTGAGGCACTAGCCTCCTCTCAAATGAGAGGACTTATTGGACCGTACTTCCCACGCGGGATCAGTGAAAATTGGGTACTTCCACACAAACCATTGGATTACTTTGCAGGCATGTGCAGCCTCATGATGTTTCCTTTACCGAAATGCTCATATCCAGAGAGCGGAATTTTCATGGCATTTTTAACCTGTCATAGTGACTTCTCACTTATCGACTTCCAATATACATACATATATCGATACACAACATAAGTACTAAAGAAGATTACAATACAATAGGCGGCCTTATGTTAAAGAGCCATCTCTTCCAATTAACTTTCGAGCAGTTGAAAATGTCAAATAGACGTATGCAATAAATTAATTAATGGATAACAATTTATAATTTAATAATTTCAGTTTAGTTTTCTTTTTCAATTTCATGTTGAAACTTCTGTTGTAATGTTAACAAGTGTTATATTAATGTCTATAAAAAAAATATTTTTTTTCATGTTTTCCTGTTTTAAACTACTACTTTTACAGTCAAATGTCCATTTGTATGCGGAAAAAGAACGCTCTAATAACATAACAGTTTACGATAATCTAATTTAAAGTCTAATCTCTAATATATCGACATCATTTAGGTAGTCGATAAGTGAGAAGTCACTATGACAGTTCAAAAATAGCCATGAAAATGCCGCCCTCTGCTTATTTTTTTTTTCACTTGAAATTGATTCACAAGAAATTTTAAAACTCTACTGCCACATAATGAACCCACACTGAGCCCTAATCGGAACTTCAGCCGAAGCCCTCTCGTTCTGAGACTTAACAGTGGGCGTATATATGTCGGCGGCCGATCGTACAATCCCCCATATCACGAAATTCCTAGGCATATCGTGAAATGGCGCCATTTTCAAAACTCACCGTTTACCGATTTGCCTAGTGACGTTTAGGCAGATCATGAAATTCCTAGGCATATTATGAAACGCTGCTATATCGGTTCTGGCACTTCGCCGGCCGCTGCCGCGGCACGCTCGCTTCGCTCACTCGGCTCGTACGTAATGGCGCCATTTCACGATATGTCTCAGAATTTCGTGATCTGGCAGATTTTGCGATCGGCCGCCGACATATATAACACTATTACGCCCAAAACTCCGTTTTACTCTAAAACCACCTCAGGGACGCGATAACTTGAAACAAAAACGAAGCATTCAAAGCCTCACAGAGATCGTGATAAAAAGCGAAGGCAAAGGTCGTCTAAGATACTGCGAGATTTATTACTCAGGATCTCTGGGGTACTGATACACTCCGGCTGCTTAGATGTTTTAGCTGGTGTCTAACCACATTATTTAGAATTTCGTCTTGTGTTTACGTCTTGTTATAAAGTAGGCTTGACCGGATAGTGTTGTGTTTTTCACGTGGATTTGTTACAGAGATAAAATAAAATACTAAACTAGTATATACATACACAGGATGTCCGATTGTTGAGTCCATCCCAGCCTATATACGTCCCACTGCTGGGCACAGGCCTCCTCTCAGAACAAGAGGGCCTGGGCCATAGTTCCCACGCGGGCCCAGTGCGGATTGGGAACTCAGAGGTGCGAGCCGGGGTTTGAACCCACGACCCTCTGCTTGAGAGGCGATAGGTCAAACCACTAGGCCACCACGGTTGTTGAGTATTATATTATGGTATTGTCTTTAGTTTTTATAAAAAATCTCTTCTACCTTTATGTACCTAAGCAATCAAATATAAATAAATAAAAGAAAGCCGTGGACATGAAACAGTAATTCATAACATATCTCACTTTGAAATTCAAAAGTTCACATCCTTTTCTTATCTGTTTTCCTCTTAGCGTGACTCCCTGCAATGCTAAATCGGAATTTTAATACAAAGCTAACATAGCTTTAATGCTGTTATGTTTAATTTTAGTCGTGTCGTCTGATACCAGCTGAATTAGCATATCGTACAGAGACATAAATAATCGCAACAGAATGTATAAACTAGCAGTAAGGAAGACATGGTCATGTCGTTAGTTGTTTTTATCGTTTAGTGTTATGTATGTCATATTCAAATGGCTGTATATAATAATAATTATGTGCATGCATGCATTTAAGTATGTTTTTATCGCAAATAAATGATTGATTGATTGATTGATTGACATGGACTCATTATGTATCTATCAAACCATGTCACTTGAAATGTACTTAAAATTTGTTTTACCAGGTACCTATATATTTTTAAATAAATGATCCTTACTAATATACCGAGCGGTAAAAAATCTGGCCCTCAAATATTATGCAGTACTTAAAAGATAATTTTGTATGTAGGGTGCACCAAATTTTGTGTCGCTGAGTATAATTATCAATGCAAAAGTATGTCTGTCTGTCTGTTAACTTTTCACGTGAACCAATTTGAATGCAATTTAGTATGAAGATAGTTTGAGACCCTGACAAGGATATAGGATATTTTTCCCCAGAAAATTTCATGTTTTCCCTACTTCAGGAAGTAGCACCCCTGAGTATTATGATATTGAATATTTTTTTGGATAAAGAGGCTTGACAAACAAACAGACAGACAGGCAGACAAACAAAAAAGTGATCCTATAAGTGTTCCGTTTTTTTCTTTTGCGGTTAAAGACCTTAAAAATACTATTATAAAGCTTGTTTTTAATGTTCTGTTCGCGTAAAATTTAACTTATCCACGCAATATGGCCATACTGTGAAATATTAAACAGTATCTCTTACATAATATTCCAGCATTCATTATTGTATATCAAATTATGCAAATTCCATGAAGTACAGCAGTTATAAAATGAACACTAATTTGTAATTAGTACTTGCGCGATCGAACTTATCACCTTTTTTTAACCCCCGATGCAAAAAGAGGGGTGTTATAAGTTTGACCGCTATGTGTGTCTGCCTGTCTGTGTGTCTGTGGCACCGTAGCTCTTAAACGGGTGGACCGGACAGGGATTTAAATGCAGTTTTTTTTTGTTTGAAATCAGAGTGGCAATAAATTTACTAGGATGAGATGAGATGATGAGAAGATGAGATGAGATGAAACCTTTAGGTACGAATTACTTATCCCTATTTTTTTGAATGCGGTTATTTTACTTGAAAGCAGGTTTTCTAGCGATGGTTCTTAGACAAATGTTTATTAAAATCAGTTCAGCTGTTTTTGAGACATTGTACTTTGAAGTGACAATGTCGGGGTTCTCCAACTTTTTGTTGGTAAGGTTATCATCCGGTAATTACAGTTACTATCTTAAATTTCGGATCCACTTAGTATTGTATGACAAAATACAAAGGATTTTTTTACAAAATGAATCACAACTTTAGAATCGTGACTGTACTTTATCATACCAACACAAAACTGGCTATGCCCGACAATTTCTTCGAAGGTACAGAATGCAATAAAAAAAAAATTGTGCACTCAAATTCAAATTCAAATAATTTATTCAGTAAATAGGCCGCGATGGGCACTTTTACACGTCATTTTTTATTAACCCCCGACGCAAAAAGAGAGGTGTTATAAGTTTGACCGCTATGTGTGTCTGTGTGTATGTGTGTCTGTATGTCTGTGTGTCTGTCTGTGGCACCGTAGCTCTTAAACGGGTGGACCGATTTGAATGCGGTTTTTTTTATTTCAAAGCAGGTTTTCTAGCGATGGTTCTTAGAAATGTTTTATCAAAATCGGTTCACAAACTTCCAGCGCTTTCGGGAGGACCATCATTGCCAAGAAGAATGCGCCGCAAGAAACTTGGCAGAGTTATTTATTCAAAAAAAAAAATACTACAAATAAAATACTAGTAAATCATATTTATAAAATAGTTAATAACTTTATTAAATCACAATATTTTTTCCAATTGAATAAAAAAAAAGCTTGTAATTACTTACAAGCTTTAAACCTAGAAAAATATCATAATTTTCGACGTATAAGAGTCCGTCTCGTGCTTCACTTGTTTTCCCCATTAACCAATACCCACCAATCAGGTGCACGACAGAAATATGAAAGTGTATTATCAGGACTACGTGCCGCCGGTACGGATTCTCTCGTTCAAATTACGAACAAGCCTTTATCGGAAAATGCTTAGTTTGTCTTTGGTAAGCACTCTTATGATAACCTCGCGGAACGGATCAGGGATAGGTGGAGGTGAAAGTGTAATCGCGTCATTTGTTTTTAATCCCCGACGCAAAAAGATGGGTGTTATAAGTTTGACCGCCATGTGTGTCTGTCTGTCTGCACCGTAGCTCTTCAACAAGTGGACCGATTTGAATGCGAGTTTTTTTATTTGAAACCTGGTTTTCTAGCGATGGTGCTCAGACATGTTTCATCAAAATCAGTTCAGCCGTTTTGGAGATATTGAACTTTGAAGTGACAAAGTCGGGGGTTTTCCAACTTTTTTAATTGAGAGCCTTTAATAAGATTTGTCCGCTTAAACCATTATTTACACTGCTGCGCTGAAGGTTATAAAATTTTACTTTGGTCTTGTTTCTGGGAAATTGCATACGTTATTATAGTAAAATTCGAAAAAATATTACCAATGAAACGGATAAAAATTCAAATCTATTGTCAAGAAGGCATTAATATTAATGGCGTATTATTAGATTAATGATTATATCATGAAAATATTTCCAATCCGCATTGGCGATCGCTTTCTTCAAATAGCAAATTTACTTTGAATGAAGTTGTGTTAAATACTTGTGATGTATAGATATTATATAATAATAATGTTGTAAATCTGTTAAAAAAATATATGCCTCGTTGTTTCTTGCTGGATTCTTCTCAAGAGAGGTTTTCCGAACCGGTGGTAGAATTATTTTGACATTCATAAGTGCTTGTGGTAGCCTAAATTGAATAGTAAAGATATTTTGACTCTGACTTTAACTTTGATATCGAAATAAAAAGTAGCATTTGTGTTATTCCTCACGTTCGGCTATTTATTCAAAAATTTTAACGCATACAAAAAACACGCGCGCAAACGTACTCAAAATCAATATTTACAAATTTTCACATTTATAAAATTCCATCATAATTACCCGACTGCAAGGAGTGGTATTGTTTTTCCCGCGTATCTTGTATGTATGTAATATTCTTTATCAAAACTCAAATTATAGTAACTTCTACTACTTTTGATTTACTTAGTCTTTTTGGCTTCTTGGCGACGAACTTATGATGCGATAGGTCAATGACATTGCTACTTGTGTAATGTTTTCAAATGAAATGCTTTTCCTACGTTGCATTTTTGCAACGTCGCACCGGAGGAAAACATCAAGCTCAAATTTTCAAAAATGTTTATATTTTTTGTGTAACCTTAATAAATGTATCCAGCTATTTTTAGCGCCTCATAAATTATGTGACTATTTAACGTATTTACATAAAAAAAACAGAACAAATGCACAAAATATAATGATTTCACAGTCATCTCCGTCAAGTTCTCTGCTCCTTGTCCTAAACGCATTTGGATTCCAAGCGGGTGCGCGGTGTAAATTCAAAGAGGTTATCCGATGAAACGAATTCCAGGCATTTAATGTCTTATGTTCATTGTGCTAAGTGCTATTATTAAGTGTTACTTGTTCTCTCAACAAAATTTTACTTGACTTTCAAAGTGCTGTTGAAAACGGGGGAGAAATCGAGACTCTAGTGTGAACTCAAGTTTGTTTTGTTCATTATGCTCCTGTTAGAAAACTAATTTAACCACCTTATAAGATCTCGAAAATTTGCCATTACAAAGTTCAATATCTTAAAACCGGCTAAACTGATTCTAATGAAACTTCCCGAAGAACTAACACAAGAAACATACGCAAAAAAACCGTTTCAAACTCAATCCGACCTTGTAAATAGTGTTAAATACTTAGGGGGCGTTTTACCATCCATTGATTAGTGTAAACTGACGGTTAAATGTGATGACGTCTCCGTCTATTCGAACAAAACAAATAGAGACGGCATCACATTTAACCGTCAGTTAACACTAATCAATGGATGGTGAAACAGCCCCTGAGTGGTGAAACAAGGCCTCAACTCAGGATGTCAGACCGAAGCGCCTTACAATGCTACCCTCTTTTTACGGGAAATTTTATTTCCCGATTAGCCACTTCCTAATTGCACTCACAAAGAGGAAACATGAATTGTACCTACCTCTAACTGGTTAATAAATGGGTAATGATGCTTCGTTTCCGAATTTTTTTAGCCAATTTTGAAAATAAAATTGAATTTCCTATGTTGGAATCATGTTTTTCATTCTGACTGTTTGTGTCTCCCTCCTCGTCAAAATTAAAAGGACGGTTAAGAGATAGGGTACAGTGAGCAAGAGAGACAGATCAACTTTGATAGACTCTGGTTTTCTATTACAAAAATTCGAAATTCGAACTTGCGGTGGTTCTTAGTTAAGTTTCATTAAAATCGGTTCAGCTCTTTTTGAGATATTGAACTTTGAAATCACAATGTCAGAGATTTTCAACTTTTCTAAAGTAGTTTGGTTATAACTGTGGGTAGGTTCAAATAAACAAGAAAATTTAAAAGTTTTTGTTGAACAAAATTATTTATTGAATCAGGCGTTACTTTGCTCACCCGCGACCTTATGATAGCTACGTTTATGCAAGATATTCCTCCACCTCCACACTGTAAGAGCACACACAAGTCACACAAATCCATCTATCACCACCTCCACACTACACTCAACCAGAGCTCATCTTCAGAGCAACACAACCGTACACCATGCTACCAGATGTTAGACCTGGTCATGTCACATCTGGTCATCTAACATTTACTCTAACATTTAGCATGGTCGATAATACAAATTGAGACATGGATGCAAAGAAAAACCAGAAAAAGAGACCAGCGCTCGGAATCGAACCCAGGTCCTCAGCAATCCGTGCTGCGTGCTATAGCTCCTACACCACTGCTGGACAGGAATCTAGAGACGAATTTTTCCTATGCATACATATCTCAGGTACCTGAGCACGCAGCACGGATTGCTGAGGACCTGGGTTCGATTCCCAGCGCTGGTCTCTTTAAAAGTAACAAATTTGGAGTTGAAATAAAAAATACAAAAAGACTCCAAAAAACCAATCATAATGTAAACTCCAATTCAATAGAATCTGACAATCCTGTAGACACTTCCAGCCTACTAATATAAACACCGGGCTGCCTAAGGCTTTGTGATGTGACTATTATTCTTTTTTGATTCCTTTTAGATGATAATTGCAACAACAGGGACATATATAATCAAGTGTGCCCACGATAGGGTGTCTTAAATATGTAGAAAATTGACAGATTCTATTGAATTGTACTTTAGCATGGTGTATGGTTTTGAAGCTCTGGTTGAGTTCGAAAGGCACCTGAGAACCTGACTACGAAGCTTGAGGTCCCGGGTTCGATTCCCGTGTCGGGGCAGATATTTGTATGAAAAATACGAATGTTTGCTCTCGGGTCTTGGGTGTTTAATATGTATTTAAGTATGTATCTATCTATATAATTATATTTATCCGTTGCTTAGTACCCATAACACAAGCTTTGCTAAGCTTACTTTGGGACTAGGTCAATTGGTGTGAATTGTCCCTTGATATTTATTTATTTATTTATTTATCAGTGTACTGTTGTAGTGGTGATAGATGAGTTTGTGTGATTTGTGTGTGTTCTTACAATGGAGGTGGAGGAACTGCATGAACAGGCTATCATAAGGTCAGGGATGAGCAAAGTTATTGTTTTACTCGTAGTTCAGCTAAAAAAAGCCTGTTTGATTTTTGAATTTTCCATTTCTGTTTCCTACTAAGTTATCCAAAGTTCCAATTTGGCAGTTTGTGTCCATGGACGGGAAACTCATCTGCTATAGCGTTACTTATCTCATCGAAAAATCGAATTATAAGAACCCTTTCAGATTGCGCCCCAATTTAAGGTCCGTCAATCTTAAAGGGAAACCTTCAATCAGTAGGATGGCGGTATAATTGCTTCCGTATAGGAAAGTAATTACTTCTGAGACTCTTTTGGTACACGTCCAATATGTTCGTGTGTGTGTAAGTATATATTGGTATATATGTTATATAACTTTTAAGCTACTATTTTCACAGGAATAAAAAGAATACTCAAACAATAATGTATGAGTTTCTCGAAATAAATGAATTGTTTTTAATTTATTAAAAATCCCTTCTGCCTTAAAAAAACTTTCGATATAAATTAAACAAAAGGAAGAAAGAAGTTCCAATTTTTGAAGTGGAATATGAACTTCTTCAATGTGTCAAAATTTGTATCACATACTCTTATTCCGTCTAAATAATGGTCGTGGAAAATAAATAACATGGAAAAAACTACTAAAATTACTAATAGGTATTAAACGCATCTAAACTTAATGGTAAAAAAAGAGAATTGGGCCCCACTTTGTGCTTTTTGGAAGGCAATATATTTATGCGGTTTCTCCGTCGCACTATCCAAGCAAACAGATTTCGGTCACTAAGTCATCAAACTAACTTGATTTAGAACAGCAAACTTACAACTTCTAAGGTCTCTGTCTTAGGAGTATGACGAAAATACAAACTGAGACATGCTCAGAAAAACCAGAAAGAGACCAGCACTGGGAATCGAACCCAGGTCGTCAGCAATCCGTGCTGCGTGCTATAACCCCTACGCCACTGCTGGACAGGAATCTAGACACGAATTTTTCCTATGCATACATATCTCAGGTTGCTTATTTCTACTATGCTACTTAAGCAGCAGCACTAGCTTAGCTTAGGAGTATGAATCTCGCGGTGAGAATGCAAACACCTAGTATTCATTTTTATTAAATACTAGCTGTTACACGTGACGCCGTCCGCTTCGAATTCGTCTATCGAGTTTTCATTTATTGTGGCGATCTATGAAGGAGGCTTTTGTACAACAATAGATTTCTTCCAGCTGATGATGATAAATAAAAATCTTGTAATAAAAATCAGCTTCAACGAAGTTGTTCGTAAAATTTTCGAGAAATTTGAATCTTAAATGGATAATTTATTATCCCAACACTGCACTGAGCAGAAACTAAGCAAAGCTTGAAATTGAATCTGAGTTGAGCGGACGTCTTTACGTTGAGTTAGCCGCGGACGGGGGTTGAGGTCGGATCCTAGATTCTAGACAGGATTTGGTTAGTGTAGTGTTAGTGGTTAGTGCTAGTGTTAACGTTAGATCTACAGAAAATGCAGGATTAGGCCGCTTGCAGACGTCCGTTGTTTACACCGGTCAATGGACCGTTTTTTGCCGGAGTTGCGGTTTTGTATGGCTTTATTTATTAGATTTAATATTACTAACCATCTATGGACATTGTGTTTGAAATAAATGGATTATTATTATTATTTATATAAACAAGTGGTACAAGTGAGTGGAAAATTACGAGCCACTATTGTAAACCCCTTAGGGGTTTATGTAATAGCTGGCGAGTCATCGCGTTTCAATCCGCGTACAAACTTAAGCTACTTATAGGTACATAAGATCAAACCTGGTTATTACAGCCCAGGTAGTATTTTTTTAAAGTTCGTTTACACCGTTTGGAGTCAGTGGCAGCACTTAGAACATCACTTAAAAAATCTTTTGGAAGGGTATTCAGTATTTTCGGGATTAGATAACAGTTCGTTCGCCTTCCATAGATATTATTCGTATTAGGCAAATTAAATGCTGGCAAATACTCCAATCGGCGCAGTTTACTTGGACGAGATTTATGCTCCAAGGTGTTTATCACTTCGCATTCCTCAGTTAAAACCGATATATTCAACTTGTTAAAAACGTTGATTTCTTTACAATGATTAAAAAGGCTACAGTAATCCAACACTTGTCGGGCGACGAAGCCATAGGCCGGTTGTTTGCTTGTTTGTTGTTTTCACTGAACAACGGACCGTTTTTTTGCCGTACTTGCGGTGTTATATGGATACCTTGTCCGGCGACTTAGCCATACAACACCGCAAGTCCGGCCAAAAATATGATCCGTTGTCCGGTGGAATAACGGACGTCTACAAGCGGCTATGCAACACCGCAAAAAACGATCCGTTGCCCGGTGAAAACAACGGACGTCTACAAGCGGCCTTAGGTGCCGATGTTTCATATCACATACATGTTTCATATCAGTGTGTTATACCCTTTATATATTTTACTTTTAATTGAGTTTCTTTAACAGTTTTTAGGGTTCCATAACTTAGAAGGACAAAATCCTGATATGATCTCTCATGTGTCTGTCCGTCTGTCACAATCACAACCAATTCGCTCCGAAACTACTCAACTGATCGAGTCAAAATTTGCCTACAAATCATTTATTCAAAGATGGACATGCAGCGCAAATAAGTTAATTTTGAACATGTACTTACTTAGGTCAGTTTTGGAGGCTAAATTGTAAAATGAAAGGAAAAAGTTTTGTAATTAATATTCATACAAAATGAAGTTAAAATATTGTATTTATCCACATTTCCATAATAATATAAATGCAAAAGTGTGTGCGTTTGTATGTATGCGTGTTTGTATGTTTGTCCGTCTTTCACGTCGACACGGCGGATCAACGTGATTTTTGGCATAGAGACAGTTTATTGGGCAGAGCGTGACATAGGCTCCTTTTCATCCCGGAAAAATGCACAGTTCCCGAGGGAACAGCGCGCGATAACCGAATTCACGCAGGCGAAGCCGCGGGCAAAAGCAATTAAAAATACCGGCCAAGAGCGTTTTGGACACGCCCAAAATAGGGTTCCGTAGCCATTCTGGAAAAAATAAGTAATATTTTCTGAGGATTCGTATTTACACGGAATCTTCAAGTTTAGTATATTTTATACCTTAGGCTGCTATTTACTCTTAAACTACTAATATCCTCAAGCAACTTAGCCGTTATAGTTTTCCTTGAAAGTCTGATATACTTACTACCGGTTTAGATTTTATAGGGGGGGGACGCTCGATTTTAATGACTATTTGAATTTTAAAGTTGAGTATTTCGCAAACAAATCACTGAATCGAAAAATCGTTTTAGCAACCCCCTAATGGTTTTAAAAGACATCCAACGGTATACCGCACTATCGGGTTGGATGAGAAAAAAAAATCACCCCACTTTACGTCTATGGGAGGTACCCTAATTTTTAGTTGTACTATTTTGTCGGCATAGTTTACTTATATATCCGTGCAAAATTACAGCTTTCTAGCATTAATAGTCCTTGAGCAAAGCGCGACGACAGACAGACAGACAGACATGGCGAAACTACAAAGGTTTCCTTTTTTGCCATTTGGCTCCGGAACCCTATAAAACATAAGTAAAAAAACATTTGCCGTCTGGCATAATTATTTTAAAAGTTCAAAGTAAACCCGAATAAAACTTCAATACCCATTTCATGGGAATATTTTAAAGAAAAATCTCTCAAAAGATTCTCATTTATTTTGGGTTATCCATTCCGGGTATTATGTTTGGGTAACGAAATTTATTTTGTTGGTTAAAAGCAGTGATTGATTGGACGAGACGAGCCCAAAACAATATTACGAACCTTAGGCACTTGAATCTCTTCAACATGTTTGATTATACTTTGATCAAAAACTGTAATTACATTTTTAAAATGAACCCTTAATTATTCCTAGTGAAACATACTACAAAAAAAACTTAAATTAAAGGTTAAATGAAAGTACTATTATTATATAAGAATCGTTGTTCGTTGAAGTGGCAACGAGCAGGCCATATAGCACGGAAAACAGATGGCCGTTGGGGCCGAAAAGTTTTCAAATGCAGACCGTGGCTCGGCAAGAGCAGCATAGGACGTCCACCAACGACATGGACGGATGACTTGGTTAAAGCCGCAGGCTATCGGAGGTCTATGGGGGAGGCCTATGTCCAGCAGTGGATGTCCTACGGCTGAATGAATAAATGATATTAGAATAGAATCATTATAACATTAGAATAATGTTGACGATTTATATAGCTTTGGGAACAAGGTGTTTATAATGGTATACAGTGATTTGAAAACAGCCGTTTTACAATAACGCGTGTGTGACAGTGGCAGGCGACGATCAGACAGACAAACACGTCATCATTATTATCTCAATCATCCTATATAAGTCCCCCTGCTGAGCACAGGCTTCCTCACAGAATGAGAAAGCTTGGGTCAAAGTTCCCACGCGTTTCGTACACTATTGAATTGCTTCGCAGTTATCCTGACAATATTTGCCTTCGCCGTGGCAAATTTCGAATGTGATTTCGCACATGAACTCAGAGGTGTGCGAGTCCGAGTATGAACCCACGATCCTCCGCTTGAGAGGCCGTAAGGTCAAACCACTACGGCCTTAACAGACGGCTTTTACAGACACATGAATGACTAAGACCGTTCGGAGCCCTAAAAAATACCCTATGGCTTTTACTTTACGGGGGTATGCTGGCATACTGGATTGGCGTACTTGTTCTGACCGCTAAGTGACTTCCAATTAGGTATATTTGAATGTGTATGTCGATGTCCATGTTATCTAGAGTAACCTAAATACAGTCTTACTCGTAACAAAAGTGTTGCCAATGAAAAAAAGTGAACATTGGCCACTGCTTCTCCGGCACAATAGGTCGCACAATAGAAAATAATGTCATGATAGTTTTGGCAGAGCCCGGCCAATGCTATGCCAAAGTTGGCTAACTTAAATATATCCGATGGCAAGCGCTAGTTAAAAATCTGTGTACAAAGTTTAAAATATTTTTTCAATTAAAACTAGAAATCACTTTCGATTTAATTCTTCATCGACACTAAAATTATAAAGAGGAAAGATTTGTAATTTTGAGTGTTTGTAAACTTAAAAAGTACTGGACCGTTTTTAAAAATAAACTCACCGTTAGAACGCTACATTAACTTTGAGTAATATAAGCTATATTTCTACCAGCGACTCGTCCCGGCTTTGCACGGGACCAATTAAAAAAAAGGTCTCTAATCGAGGGCACTACACACACATTTTCAGCTTAATTTCCCAAAAACTACATATTAGCGAAGCGGGTTTTAAATTATTTCGACTTTATCTTTTACTATTACATCATCACCATAAGTATAATACATTGATAGTACATGCTTGCCACTACTATTGACATTTTATTCTGTCTGACGGTTTATAACTCATAAGGTGTACTCTGTGGCAGCTACCAACGCCGTTGATAGTGAGGATCATCAGCAGCCGGATGATGTCTGTCTGGTTGTTGAACAAAGGCCTTAAAACGCCACAATAAACGACATTTCGTCGTCTAGTTCATGGTCGCCACTCGAGGACCTTTCTTCGGTCGGTTATCTGTTCATCGAGCAATGCCCGCCCATTGGCAGTCAACTTGCCTATTCCTAGAACTTTGTA
>NC_133478.1:16447591-16522533 GCF_025370935.1 Choristoneura fumiferana
AAATAATGACATGAACTTACTCATATGTTTATTACCGTTGTATAAAATACGTACCTACTTAAAATTGGTTGATTTAAATAAATTGTTGTATATTAACTGATGTCCATATCTAGTGCGGAACCTGAGTGGGTTGACAGTAAAATACATGTTATAATAATGTTTAAAGCTATAACATGTTTAGTATGTCTTGTTGTGATAATATATATAAAACAAATTCTAGTAAGTTTAATATTGGTTATCATATTAACGTTATAGATGCAAAAGTTTGCGAGTAGGTATGTGTATGTGTGTGAGGCTATGTGCGTGCGTGCATGCATGCGTGCGTGCGTGTGTATGTGTGTGTGTGTGTGTGTGTGTGCTGTGTGTGTGTGGTGTGTGTGTGTGTGTGTGTGGTGTGTGCGCTAAAACGGCTAGACGGATTTTTTTTTGTATGGCTTTTATATGTTTTTTTTTGTATTATTTGAATTTTACAGCGCATTGGCTTTTTAACTGTAATGCCGTATTGTTTGTGATAAATAAATAAATTATAAATAAAAGGCTATTTTTAACACGCTTATAATTAGCTTCATTTGTAATTTAATTATGTATCTACAAACTTAACGGCATTTTTAACTTAATTTTTATTCTCTTCCTATTTTAGTATTGACACTAAACTTGGTATCTTTCGACCTATAAATATCATAAAACAAAAAAAATTAACAAAAAAGTAAAACCGACTCCAAAAAAATAAAAATATCAAAAAATGGAACCGACTACAAATCCCTTGAAAATATTTTTCTAGGTACCTACTAGTTCGAAGTCGGTGCCTCAGCACGAGCCAGCAGGAATGGAACAATATAGTCGTCTACCTCACCTACATACTATGGGTTTCAATCCATCCTGCTGGGTCGTGCTGAGTCACCGACTTCGAGCTAGTAGGTACCTAGAAAAATATTTCCAAAATGGCAAAAACGGAACCCTTATAGTTTCGCCATGTCTGTCTGTCTGTCTGTTTGTCTATCCGTCCGTCTGCGGCTTTGCTCAGTTACTATCAATGTTAGAAAGCTGTAATTTTGCACGGATATATATGTAAACTATGCCGACAAAATGGTACAATAAAAATTGAAAAAAAATGTTTTTTGGTGTACCTCCCATAGACGTAAAGTGGGAGTGTTTTTTTTTCTCATCCAACCCTATAGTGTAAGGTATCGTTAGATAGGTCTTTTAAAACCACTAGGGGGTTGCTAAAACGATTTTTCGATTCATTAATTTGTTTGCAAAATATTCAACTTAAAAGTACAAAATTTTCATTAAAATCGAGCGTTCCCCCCCCCCCCTCTAAAATTTAAACCGGTGGGTGGAAAAGTTTGAAAAAAATCAGGATGGTAGTAAGTATATCAAACTTACAAGGAAAACTATAACGGTTATGTTTTCTTGAGAATTATTAGTAGTTTAAGAGTAAATAGCAGCCTAAGGTATAAAATATACCTAAACTTGGAATATTCCGTACAAAATACTAAATCCTGAGACAAATATTATATTATTTTTGCGTAATGGCTACGGAATCCTACAACCCTATTTCGGGCGTGTCCGACACGCTCTTGGCCGGTTTTTATTTTTTGTTAATTGAATACGTAAAATAATAAATAACGTAATTATTGAAAAAAAAATGGTATGTTTTCTTAAGTCAGTAATTTACTAATTTTACCCAATTTCTAACTATACTTGTAATTTGTACCAGTTTGCCAAGATCAAAACTTACATAGGGTTAATTGTCTGCATATTGTGTACCTAACCTCAGTGAAACATTTGTGGCTGGCGTATTTTGGAAGTGCCTACACAATGTAAAAGCCGTGGTGGCCTAGTGGTTTGACCCATCGCCTCTCAAGCAAAGGTTAGTGGGTTCAAACCCCGGCTCGCACCTCTGAGTTTTTCGAAATTCATGTGCGGAATTACATTTGAAATTTACCACGACCTTTACGGTGAAGGAAAACATCGTCATGAAAACTGCACACACCTGTGAAGTAATTCAATGGTATGTGTAAAGTTCCCAATCCGCACTGGGCCCGCGTGGGAACTACGGCCCAAGCCGTCTCATTCTGAGAGGAGGCCTCGCCCAGCAGTGGGACGTAAATAGGCTGGGATGGACATGGACACAGTGCAATCGATTCTAACTCTCGATCTGAGCAAACGATTTTCAGAGTTTAGGTATTTAAACACCATCTTATATAGTTCTTGAGTTTTTATGGGCGAAGGTTATTACTTACCATCTGGCATCTTTCAAACACTTTTTTATATATGTTTTTCAGACGCTTCAAGTAATACCCGAAAGGGCTTTATTAACGTTTGTAAATGAAAAATACTTGTTCAACGCAAGCCTTATCATAAAAAGGCATTCTAGGAGAAGTAAGTACTGCTTTAACATAGAAGCAGTGACAAAGCAGCGTTTCGACGACAACATGACGGTAATTAGAAAATTCCACTATAATATCATGATTGTGAAAGTTTCGAAAATACAAACTGAGACATGGATGCACAGAAAAACCAGAAAAAGAGACCAGCACTGGGAATCGAACCCAGGTCCTCAGTAATCCGTGCTGCGTGCTATAACCCCTACACCACTGGTGGACAGGAATCTAGGCACGAATTTTTCCTATGCATACATATCTCATGTTGCTTGTTTCTACTTTGCTACTTAAGCAGCAGCAAAAAAAAAACTGCAGCTGTGAAAGTTTGTGAGTATGTATTATGTGGCGCATCAAAGTCAAAGTCAAAATATCTTTATTCAATTTAGGCTATAACAAGCACTTATGAATGTCAAAAAAATCTAGCACCAGTTCGAAAAAACCTCTGTTGAGCAGAATTCTGCAAGAAAATCAACGAGGTATATCTAATACAGCGTTTCTTAACCTTTTTCAGTCCGCGGACCCCTAGACAATCAAGCATGATTTCAAGGACCCCTTTTATAAAAAAACAGGAATAAGTTTAGGTCAATTTTTATTTATTCAAATGTCTATAGATAAGACGGCGGACCCCCATACACATACTCGTGGACCCCCCAGGGGTCCGCGGACCACAGGTTAAGTAACGCTGATCTAATATATAAAATAATCGTGTAACAATGGTTGTGCCGACATATAAAAAGAGGATTATGTATTTTGATCGACATGTTGTATCCGGCCATGTATCATATGCTGGAAGATGTCCACTGTTGAACAAGCAAAAACCTTAGGTCCTTTTGTTTACAAATAAAGATTTTTACTTTACTAAAACTACCATCTACTGAAACTTCCCAATTTTACAATACATTGTTAGAGATATGTTTAAGCAACCTTACTGCGACAGATCCATTTCTTTTTTCAGATGCATCTTATTTTTTTGGAGCTACAACAAAATGAGTATAAGCAAAGTTTTGTTGAGGCACATTTCAAAATTTGCGAAATATATCACTCAAATAAAGGGCTTCTGCCTTACATCGCGGCTACTTTTAGAAATGCTGGGTTTACTTGCCCTGTAGATGCGGTAAGTTAGGCTTAAAGACATTTGGAACTTTGGTGTTATCTACTTTACGTAATTGAAACCATGCACGTACCATCAGCCAAATAAGTGGTCTATCAATTTTGAAACAAGTTTCTATCAAATGAATATGTCGCTAAATTCGAACTTTCAAGTTGACAGACACGTCTATTGGCATTATTGATTTATGACATGCAAACTATTATCAACTCATTATTAAATAACTGATATTTAAAATAAAATTTAAAAAAAAAACATCCCTATCCGCGAACCCAGGATATCGCAAACGAGGTTCGATTCCCGGCATAAACTATTCTCTCCTTATTTTTAAATTGGATTTTAATTTAAGTATATTTTATACATAAAACTTATTCGCTGTTTAATTTTCAGAATGAACATTTAAGAATAATGAATATGACTGTGCCAGCAGACGATTTCCCAAACGTGTGGCCGTTTGAAAGATGCAAGGTCAAAGCATCCATAACTCACACACCAACTAGCGACATCGTCGCTACGGCAGACATATACGTATATTTTAAACAAACACCGCGTAGTGGTTAATAGTACATTGTGTCGTAAGGGCGGTAAATATGGAATTACGAAGGAGAGTCTACTAGAAACCCGAAGTCGAAGATTGTGTGCTTTAATGAGTCGATGTTCGTAATTTTAGTACCGCCCGTGCGATCTACAATGTTTTTCATCACATTTGCTACTCGCAAAACTATTATTTTTACAAAAATTACCAATACCGATAGCTGCGCTCGCGGGCAGCGCCAGCCCACCGCCGCCCTCCCCCTGCGCAGCATGTGCCTGACGTGCGTGCGCAAGTTTTTCTGCAGGTCGTGCAGCTGCAGCGCGCGCAGTAGTATCAGAACGGGCAACAATTACACATTTACCGACCTTGGGTTTCATGACAAGAACAAGGTCGAGGGTTTTATTTGGGGGGATGCAAGTTGCAACTTGCAACCAAGGTAGTCTGCATGTTACGACACTGTTTACGAGCAAATGTGGTGTAGGGGTTATAGCACGAGCACGGATTTGAGGACCTGGGTAAGACCATCTCTTTTACTGGTTCTGGCAAATCCATGTCTCAGTTTGTATTTTCGACATATTAAATTCGTTTTCTTATCTGTGTGAATTGAACCCCTAACCCTAACCCTTTCGAACCCAGCCGTTACGATCGTGCGGGTTAATTACATTTGAATTTAAATTTGACATGGATTGTACATAAGGTCCACTGTCGTAACTCTTGCATTTGAATTTTGAACTTGTCATGGATTGTAGATAAAGTCTACTGTCGTAACTCTTTTCATACTAGGATTAACGCATTTACTTTTATCTGTGATTTAAACGCGTATATGCAGTTTCATTGTAATAATACAACAACGTTATATAAACTCAAATCCTATTGTAATTTTTGGTTTGTGATGGTGAATAAAAATTCTATTATTATCATTATTAAATTAGTTTTATAAATATATCCTATTTGTATCTGTCATCTAGTAGGTACCTTTGTAGGAGAAATTTGGATATGTATTATTTAATGGAATTTGTTATATGGAGGTTTTTGAATGAACAATGGATTTAGCTTCGTTTTACTTCTGAGAAAAATCTGTTTTAGAGCCCGAATGTGGCTCGGTCGCTTATATACTGAACTCAGCGGCTGCATTTTGCACTAGGCTAAAGGAGAACAGCACCATTATACAAACACTGTTCTTAAATGGACGAATTTTGTGCTATTCATGTTTTTGATTTAAAAAAAAAGTCTTAAAAGTAACACTGAAAAAGTGTATCAGCGTTGTGAAATGAAATAAATTGCATTAAATGGATAATTATATTTTTTTTTCGTTAAAATAGGCATTGGCAAATTTCCTTTACCTTTTTGGCAGAAAAAAAAAACAGAAAGAAAACACGTGCATGGCACAGCTACGCCACAATTCCAATCCACATTTGTTTCGGCTCTAAAATTCTACAAAACCACAAGAAAATCCACGCGAACACGTTTACATTTTCATTAAACGTGTCAAAAGAGTACAAAGGCGTATCGGTCAAGTTTTTATTAAAAGGACATCGAATGGACCCTCCGCGTTCGACAGCTGCCGACGTACACGATATTGGCACCGCGTTCGCCGGCACGTGCCAAAGGTTTGGACACATACATCGCACATATAAAAGTCCCAGTATATTATAAATGCGAACATTTGTGAGAGGATGTGTTATATACCCAAGTAGCTAGGTCTTGGCAATAATTCATACATAGGCTACAGTTTGAATATTTCCAGGAGAAACTTATGTTTGTACTAACTTATGCGCAAAATTACATTTGAACATAATTACTTTCTCGAAGGCGTTACTTTCCGAAGGTTCATGTTAACCCACTGGCGACGTTACGATCGCTACGTCTATATGACAAATGTGTGTCCATGCAACTCCTCCGCCTCCACGCTGTAAGAACACACATACCTAACACAAAACCAACTATCACCACCACCACACTACGCCTTTCGAACCCACTATACATGACTGTACGATGCACGTAGTGTCTATGTCGGCGGCCGATCGTAAAATCCGCCAGATCACGAAATTCCTAGGCATATCGTGAAACGCCGCCATTTCATGATATGCCTAAACGTTGGCCAGGCATATCACGATGTGCCTGAGAAATAATACGGCAGATCGATTAGAACAACGCATTCGACGATATTTCTAGCTCTATACCGGGCACATCGTAAAATAGTTTCTTTTTTGGCCACTGGTGGCTCTGTGTATGCAATGGCGGCCGTGACCAGCTGACCGGTCGTGTTTGTTTAGCGCGTGAAAAATGTCGGCGTCGCAACAAAATGATCCTTAAACCGAAACTAGTGATTGAATTCAAAATAGAAGTGCATAAGAAGCTTTTGAACATCAGCTCCATTCTTTTTATGTGAATCAAACGGATTCTGCGCACTTTTCCAACACTGCATTTGTCGATTCGCGGTCTCCATCTGAGAAAATTTCGGCCCCAACGGCCGTCTACTTGCACGATTTTTCTTGCAGGTCTAAACTGAGCTTATACATAGATCCATCAAAACGTATATTACACGCCGCACGAAGATTCTAGCACATTCCACTTTGTTTTATGACTCACTGTCAAAGAGGTTTCTGAATTTACGCCACAATTTTAAAGTTAAACTTCCCTTGCTGAATCCGTCGGGTGAATGGGTGAGAAAAAAGTTAAAAGGAACATTTGCGCTGACGAAATCTTTAACCCATGCATACATGGTATCAAAAATGACACTTACCATAGGCTTTTTACATTTTCTCAAAAAAATCTATTTGTTTTAATTGATTTTTATTATAAGACTGTACCTATCTACCTTATTAAGATTTAAGTAGCTTATAAAGAGTTAGCTTATAAATTTAATTTAATTTAATAGAATATTAATAATAAGTTAATTTAAGAATAATTGTTGTGCCCTAACAGGGTTTATACTGGGACATGATTTTATTGGTAATACCTTGTACACGTATAAAACAATAAATAATTATGATTATGATTATGATTATTCTGTTTTGCAAGCAGAATACAATTTTAACTACAATTTGCATGGAGTATCAAAAATGATATATTATAGCGTTAAAAAAATGTAACTTAAACTTTTATCCTGAATTTTTTCAATATTTTTCTCATTATTAAAGTTGTGTTTTCTAACAATTTTTTGTATTTTAGACGGAAAATATTAAATCATGCAGCTAAGGGTTTATAATAATATACTCGTACGACCAATTGTTTTGAAATAACTAAAAAACTTAAAGACTTATAACTATAGCTTCAGTTCGTGAACGAAACAAAAGCAAACCAGTGATACTATCACAAAATATTATTTTACTATTAACCAAGAAAGGTAAAGAACATCTGATTCGTTTAAACAACGTTTTCCTTGTCATATTCCTTTTAGGATGTGATCGCAAAGCTTTTCCGCAGTTATTTCAAATACCGCACTTTGTGCGCTGACCAACGTTGCAGGGTAGAGAGAAGAAACGAAAAGCTTACAGGTTACTAAAGAACACAGTCTAGTCTTTAGTCTTTTCATATTTTAGCAGAATTTTAAAGAAAAGAAATCATACTCGTAGTGGTAAGAGACGCTCAGATCACTGAACAGGATGAGTATCAGTTTGATATCAAATAGTTTGATGTCATAATGAGAATAACATCGTTTTTTTTTTAATTAAATAAAACTTAAAAACTTTCCGATGAAATGAAATGAAATACTAAGTTTATTCTGCTAGAAAAAGTGTTGATTTACAGGTGTTGTCGCAAGATATACGAGGTCCTTATTCAGCTTGAAATAGCATGCAAAATATTAACATTATCAATATATTCAAATTTAATAAAATAGAGAAAATTAATTATGATTATTAATACTAGTAGGCCATTATAATAATAAAACAATCATGCCAAACTTTACTACTTATTCTAGTCACACAGGAATTAATTACGATACACTTTGTATATCAAATCAGTTATGGTCAAAAAATTCATATACTTATAGATGATACGTACGCAAAATTTCGGGCCCTGATCAATAATTAGGTACCTCGTCGTTGACAGCAACAGGAAATTACTTCCTAACAAGCAAATTACAAAAATTACAGACTACCTAAGACAGCCTTATATTATTGGCTGGAAATAATGAAATACATCGATACGAGTATATGAGAAGTCATTCCAGACGATTTTGACTACTAACACATGTGTACTAATATCCCTTACCGCTGTGAGAAACATTACCCTACTGGCAACGTTCAAACCCATTATTCTTTCGAACAAAGATTTTTACTCGATCGTCATGAATGAAAATAGGACACTTCAATACCCAGTGCTGTGCATTCAAAAAGAAAATACGCTAAATTTTGTTACAGTTGGATTTGAATCTGGAATCTATCTTTTGGAGTGAAATGGAAAGAAACGTAGTTAGCCACCTACATCGATAGGTAGTGGTTTGAAAAAAAAAGAATTATGCGTGTAATGTAGGTACAGTCAAGGAAACTGAATCACATACGTCCCATACGTTAACATCCCATAGTTCTGTCAAAGAAATCATAGCAAAATTGGTTAAGAAAAGGTTCCACCCTTCCTTGACTGTATAAATTATAACATTGCCACACTCGCCCTTATAGGAGAAAATTGAACAATATTTAAACACACTTACATTATCACCGCACCCTTCGCAATATTAAAAAAAAACTTAACCACATCATAAAACAATAAACAGTTGAACGGTGTCATTTTGAGGGAAGGAAAAATAATATTCTTTATGAAATATCACCCATATTCGTATAGGATCGCGGGGTGGTTGATTGAATTTCGGTTCCGCATGATTTAGTGGGTACACTCGTAAATAAGGGATGTTACCGCCCGCGGTCATGACTACTCCGAATTTTTTGGGATCCAGAAATCAAAGAAAAATGCTTGGGGGATTTATTTTCACTTTGTATTGTTTATTTAATTTTAAAATGTGCGGTCAGGGGTCGTAACTTGTGAGGGTTTGGAATGATAAGTTCATCGAATTGGTACAAAAATCAGCCATGTTTGTGTTACATACCTACCTACGATATAAATGAATTAATCTAGAGTAATGACATCAAACAAAAATTTACCTTTATGTTTATTATATAAAGTTGAAAGTTGTCTCAAAATGTATACAGATTATATTTAATATTTTTCCAAGTGTTTTTGAATTTGTGGTTGACACACGTTTCGACAAAAGCATGACTACATTTGAATCAAAAATGCTGATGTAAACCTTTAACATGGGTGTTCAGTCTAACTTGCCCGACAATCTGCTGAATGCCGTGGTGGCCTAGTGGTTTGACCTATCGCCTCTCAAGCAGAGGGTCGTGGGCTCTGAGTTTTTCGAAATTCATGTGCGGAATTACATTTGAAATTTACCACGAGCTTTGCGGTGAAGGGAAATATCGTGAGGAAACCTGCACAACCTGCGAAGCGATTCAATGGTTCGTGCGAAGTTCCCAATCCGCATTGGGCCCGCGTGGGAACTATGGCCCAAGCCCTCTTGTTCTGAGAGGAGGCCTGTGCCCAGCAGTGGGGGGTATATAGGCTGGGATGATGATGATGAGTGATAATTTTTATTATTATTATTATTTATTCGACTGGATGGCTAACGAGCAAGTGGGTCTCTAAACGGCTGCCAACGGTAACAAGTATGATTTAATTTATTTGCCACTATACTCCAGCACTAATGCAAAGTATTTAACACATTTTGATAATAAACATTATATTCCATTCGAATCTCCTATTCAGATAGAATCACGAAACACGAATCTCCGTCTCGAATTGATTCAAATCCCATTCCACCTAAATTGGATGCTACAATCCCATCATTTTGAATAATACTCAAGGTCTGTTTACGGATTTATTTCTGAGTCCAACATTATCAGCGAGTTTTCTGATATTCTCCTTGAAATGAGATTAAGGTGACAGAAATTTGTGCGTCTAACAGCTTAATAATAATACGTAGTCTTTGTAGACGACATTACACGACATTATTCTGAACAGGATAATTTTCTGCAAAATGGGTCTTTCGATTTATCTAATCAATATTTTTTTTTAATAATTTAATGTTGAATTACATTAGACATAATAATCAACGTAAGGCCGAAAACAATGCTCGACCGACGGTCAGCGTTGACCGTCGGTCAGCGTAGCTAATATTATCTATGCAAGTCTATGAATGCGCACACAGCTACGCTGACGGTACGCGCGTGATGTGGTGCGCGCGTACGGTCGGTCGAGCCGTCGGTCCGGCTCGTCGATCGCACGGCGTCTGTCGACCGACGAGCTATGAGATTGTATGGATGCGTTCAGTGCTTCGCTGACGGAGCGACCGACCTGTGAAGTGAACACACGCGTCGCAGTACGCCGTCAGCGTAGCACTGAATGAATTTTTGCATCCGACGGTCAGCGCTGACGGTCAGGACGTACGGTCAGGACGTACCGTCGGTCGAGCACTGTTTCCAGCCTAAGGCTGCGGACTGCACGCCAGTGGACAGCGGAGCCGTGAGCGTTCGTCATTTAAAGAGGTTTCTCACTTAACTTAGTTCTATTTGTCTTACTTTTACGTTTACTTTTCTGCCCAACAACGTATCCTCTGGTGTTGCAAGTGCCCATTGGTGGCGGGGTTACTTACTACCAAATGACATGACGCACTTAGTCGTTTGCTACCTTGTGTAAACCCCTACTAAAGTTACTGCATCCACGAGAGCAAGATTATTCAATACAATCATGCTGCATTCGCTGAATGCCATAATTCTAACCTACTTTACCCAAACCCGCCTACACCAAGATTCAATTTCGTTCGCTAAATGGCCGTTAACCATAACTTGCTGTCAGTACAAAACGTAATACGATCCGAGATGCGCCCTGTCAGGTAAATCGAGCATTCAGCATACGACTGACTTCATGCTTCATGGTTCAAATGCACTGTGTGAATCAGACTGGGTTTAATGATAAATTGTGCAACATGTTTTTATTATAATTTATTGAATCAGAATCACTGCGATTCCGTACCGTCACCGTTTTTTTAAGCAGCGGTGTGGCCGCTCCTTAACTTTGCTCACCCGTGACCATAATGATAGCTACGCTTTTGCAAGAAATGCGTGTTCATACAGTTCCTCCACCTCCACACTGTAAATCACACAAACCGCACAATCGATGTCTAACATCTGGTAGCATGGTGAATGGTTGTGTTGCTCTGATGATGAGCTCTGGTTGAGTTAGAAACGCGTCAGTGTATTGTGGTGGTGGTGATAGATGGGTTTGTGTGATCTGTGTGTGTTCTTACAGTGGTAGTGGAACTGCATGAACACACATTTCTTGTATAAACCTAGCTATCATAAGGTCGCGGTAAAGAAAAGTAATTGTTTCAGTTCACGCGTTTAATACAAGGCATTTTACCCAAGAATTTTTATTCGTCCGAGCCATAGGCGAGGGTAGGTAAAGTCGATGGGATAGTAGGTTTTATTAACAAGTTTAGATTGGAACATATCGTATAGGGGTGGCAAACTAACTGATGAACAAATAAGACACAGTCCAGCATGTGCTGGAGTTGGGACAAATCATTGGATTGGATTCCACTACACGAACGTCCTCTACAGAGAACTATTTCAACTCCAGCTGATGCGTAAAGTGATTAAAATCAGAAAACTAACGGATTTTAATTTGATTAAAAAAACTGACGCTACTAAATTAACGTGATATCCTAAACTTCAGTCTAGCGGTTACCACAGCAACGTAGAGGTAATTTGAAACAGTACTTTATTGCGTGAATGTTGAAAATTGTGAAATTTTAAAACCATAATACTTTTGTACTTAAAAATTCCAAAAGGCACGTATCAAAATATCGAGTTAAAATATCGACGGTGAAATATCAAACTTAACCTATGTACGTTACATTGGGCAGATATAATTAGTAATATGCATATTTAAAAACATACTGGCTGAATGAACTTTCCGCTTTCTCCCGCGCGGCGGCGCCACCAGTCAGTCTCGCAAATTTGACAGCTAAAAATGTATGTGGGTATGCCGGCCGGCGCACGCTCTTTTAAATTATTTATAAAAAAACTGTGAAAGTGCTGTGATTGTGTCTTAAATGTGTCCCTGGGACTGAGGAATAGAGCCAGAACAAACTGTAAGTGAAACCTATATCTTGCCCACTTCGGTTTTGCTAATTATTTCAAATATTCAAATGTCGTAGTTCAAACAACCTACTTTCGATATTTTGACCGTCGACTTTTTAACATTAGATATATTAATTATCGATATTTATATACGTCCCCATTCCAAATCATTACTTCGACATTATGATTACTTATTGGTTAAACGCCTTTAGTCAAGGTGGTTCTCTGTTTGTAATAACACTTCAACAAAGTTATACTTAATTAATTTTAACGCGTGTTAACACATTATCTACAATCAGGCTATATTCTTGCTAACCTTTTAGTCTAATAGACATTTAGCTTTACGAGTATAATATTTACCACCATAAAGAAGAGTATCACAAAAACTTGCAGCGCCAAATGTGGAATTCAATATAAAATAAATAACTGCTACCATTTTTTCTAAATATTCAAAAACATTTTATTTTGCTTCAAACTTGATGCACAATTACTAACTTCTTCTTCATCTCAATCGATATCCAATCATTGCTCGCCTAACTTCAACATCAAATTTAAATTCTAAGGCCAGATCAAAGGCAAATAAATAGAAAATCATAAATTCGATCAAAAATAGACCCACGTTTCGCTTCGCTAAATAATATCTATTGACATTGGGAGAACTGTTGGGATAATTTGATATGGACCTCTGAACGAACAAACCAAATTTGACATTCAAGACGCGTTGACTCAATTTCTATTGGTTTATCGCCCACCTATAAACTGTTTCTTTTTTTGTGATTAATCTTGTAAGTGTCATAGACTATAAAAGTTTGTTATATTTTTTTGATGAACCGAGGAAAGTTTTTGGTATCGTCAGTCAAAAGTCGTACATAGCATTAAACTCCATTTCAATAGAATCTGACAATCCTGTAGACACTTTCAGCCAACTAATGAACACCTGAGGCCGTATTGCCTAAAGTTTCTGACGAACGCGATCGCAATCAAATAACAGTTTTTGTATGCGAAATCTGTCATATTTGATTGCGATCACGAGCGTCAGATACGATAGGCAATATGGCCTCAGGTTGCCTCGGTCTTGGTGATGTGACTATTATTATTTTTTGATTCTTTTTAGATTACAATCACATCAATAGGGACATAATATAACTAAATATGTCAACGTTTAAGATGTCTTAAATGTCTAGAAAATCGTCAGATTCTATTGAAATGTAGTTTAGATATAAGACTTTCGAATGCTAAGTATCTAACCTGCCCCATCCGTTTCCATTGGCCTCTTGCAATGTTTACTAGAGGCCGTATTGTCTACCCCTCTGATGTTCGCGATCGCATTTAGCATCTCTTTCTATCCTCGTCTTATACCGTGTGACAACAAAAAATGGTGAAAGCGATTGTGATACCAAGTGTGTTAGAAGGTGTCAGACAATAAGGCATCTTAGTCCAATAAAATAAGCAAAAATTGGTTGTGCTATAAGAGCTCCAAGTACCAAATTCCACGTTTCTAGGACAAACAGATTATGTAGGTACCCTTTAGACTTTTTGGTTACGGCAATTTGTATGAAAACTATTTTTTTTGTGGTTATCTTTTAATTGCGTTGAATTTGATTGTCTTGCGTATTGAATTGAATTAATGTCTTGAGAATTTAATTAATTTCCACTTTATACATTCACTTATTCCTGAAAAAAAATGGTCTTGATAGATGGAATTCACTCAGTTTGGATTGATTGAGCGAAATTCTAAAAAAAACTCGTAAAGAAGTGAGCCTACCTAAGTTACTTTAGTATTAAACACCAATCAATCATTGGCATGAAACGTAAAAAAAATCCAAATATTTTTTACAATCATAGTTTTTCATTGTTAGCATACTTTTTGTGGAAATAATTAGAATTTGATAAGATGAAAGTTATCCAACTGTCTCCACTGCCAATACTGAGCTGTTGATATTAATTTCGTGTTACGGCGGGTAATGACTCGTCAATAAACGGCTCGATTCCACTCCATTTACATCAAATACTGCAATAGAAACATACCTTTAGTTGCTATAACTTGAAGACGCCACACGTTTCAAGTCAAAAATATGCTCAAATGACCGTTCAAGACGGTACTTGGAGACATTGTTGGTTTTATTGCTATTTCATGTAAAAATATAATATATATAGCTTTTGACCGCGACACCGCCAGCGAAAATTCGTTTATCACTTATTCCGAGAAAATTTAGCTATTTTGCGAGATAAAAAATATCCCATGGCCTTTCCTGGGTCCCCAACTAACTTATCTTCATATTAAATTTATTGTAACATATTATGTTACAACTCGAAAATCATAAAAAAAACTGTCAAGGATTTTTTCTTGCCTTGGACTTACTTGCCAATGAATTAGCAGTGGGAAAAAGTGGCTATAGCACATAAATACGGTATTTGACAACTCCTGATTTTGCCATATTTTAATATTATTATGAAAATATAGATATAAAGATAGTATTTAGCGAAAATTTAAATCGGTTGAAAATTGGATTTATAGTGATTTTTTGAAAAATCTATGTAAGTACCTGTCTCTTTCTCAAACGCTTTTCTCTATGCAGCAAGTATGGCGGTACTGGCGTGTGACGTCACATGCCAGTAAGTCTTTCTCTGTCTAATCTTGAATTTCAAACCTTTATAACTTTGTTATTTGTAAAGGTAGCTAAAAAATTGTTTTTCTATTTGATAGCAGGCATTGTGTAGTTTTAATTTATAAAACATATATAAAATAGTCAAATACCGTATTCTAAGACCATAAGGTAAACGTACGAGTGGTCGACACGCATTAACGTTATTGGGTATTAACCCAATATACGACACCCTGCCGTCATCTGTATTCCTACACACACAACACAAGCATCACGCCTGTATTCCCAAATGGGGTAGGCAGAGCACACGAAACGTTACCGCTTCGGAGCAACTTTTAGCAATTTAAGGTTTTAAGTTTGACAAAAACGGTACAATAGTGACAGGTTGCTAGCCTGTCACCTACAGTATACCTTAACCTATATTCTCAGTCGCCTCTTACGACATCCACGGAAGAAATGGAGAGGTGTAATTCTAACCCGACACCACACGGGGTATTCCTAATAGCATAAGATTGAAAATGCCCACTATTAGGACAGCCACGGGCACTCGTTCGTTTACCTTACTACAAAGTTTTACGCAACAAACCCATGCACGAATGTCGTTTTATATTCCCACAAACGACTAACACAAGCCAATAGCCGGTCGTGAATAACAGCAGATAAAACGCACTTACCCAACAATACAATTCGACGACGGCCAAGAAAAATGGCGTCGTTTAAAATTGCCACGAATGGGCCCATGGGGGTAGTTGAGGTGTTACGAGGCCTAAGTTACGGAGAAGGTTTAGTAGGGTAGGTAGGTATATTAATAAGGTCAACTGGGGTTTTAGCTTTAATTCTTTTTTATTTCTATTTTTTATTGACATTGACAGATTTCTAGGTACAAGGATTGAGACTGAGCGTTCATGATTCAGTCAGCCACTAGTTCTAATTTTTAACTGACTCAGATCATTTGTAGCTCTCAACCTTGAAACTGGCAAAATTGTCCAAACGTACAGAAGCCATTAAAAAAAAGGCAAAGATAAAAGAAGACTTATAATTTTAGCTGACTATTTTATATTTCATTTTGCTTGATGGATTGCGTACCTGTCTAATTTTTGTTTTGAATCGGCTGCCCTCTGAAATTCATAGTTAGAAAAGAATTCTGAGGAGAATACCATTTTTTTTCTGTAATCACGCTTTTTTATACATTTTGTTATAAATAACTATTCTTATAGGTTTCAGGTTACTGTAGGCGATAGGCTAACAACCTGTCACTAATTGTACCGGGTTTGTCAAACTTAAAACCTAAAATTGCTAAAAGTGGCTCCGAAGTTGTAACGTTTCGTGTGCTCTGCCTTTGTCATTTGGGAATACAGGCGTGATGTTTGTCTGTGTGTGTGTGTGTGTGTGTGTGTGTGTGTATGTGTTATACTCGTAGGTTAAAGCGGTTAGCTCTACAACGCCCTGTAGAGCTGGTTTGTCTGACCATGTGACTTTAAATTCAAAAGTCGAGTCTAATCATATAACTGAGCTAGTATTCTGCATCTTTTTAAACACATGACCCGTGATCAGTATTCAATAGAATGCTAAATTGGCAGCACGTTGATAATTTTTTACCTTAGTAATGTCATATAAATTAAAGACCCCGTACCAGGGAATTTCCTCGTACCATGACATAGCGATAAAATTGCCATGTCCAATACAATGATTTAACGATAAAACTTTAAAAATCAATAAATTATTTATCTAAATTCAAGCTATTTGAAAACATAACGAGCCAAAAGTAGCTTAGTTGTGTGAGCAGAATCGAATCTTTTATTTAAAGCCACGGTCAGAGACACCTCAATATAATCAATCACAATCTATCTAAACTTTTGTTTCCGTTTCCGGTGTTGCCTGGTACTCTGCATCTGTCTTAATAAAGCTCTGGTCAACTCTGATAACTTTCCGTAACGAACTTTGTTTTTCCAATAAGTAACTAACTTGAGTTGATTGATTTGCAAAGTTTTTCATATGAAAATGTAAGCGTTATCCAGGAAAGCGTCGCTACAGTCAAAACAGTCTATTAATTATGACAACAGCTTTTTTCACGTTTCATAATTTTAATTAATTTTCATTGCTTCATCATCCCAGTCACTGCTGGGCACAGGCGTCCTCTCAGAAGAAGAGGGCTTAGGCAGTAGTTCATACGCGGGCCCAGTGCGGATTGGGAACCTCACACACACCATTGAACTGCTGCGCATTTTGAAAAACTAGAGGTGCGAGCCGGGGCTTGAACCCATTCTCTGCTTGAGAGGGCATAGGCCAAACCGCTACACCATGTTGCTTTAAAAAGAAAACATTCCTTTGGGCATTCGGGTAACAATTACTTAACTATGAGTTAATTTTCAATTAGGCTCAACCGAAAAAGTTGTATGATGCCTTTGCTTTTGAAATAACTTCAGGCACCACTTTAATCTATAGCGGTTCAAAACTAACCATTAAAAGAGTTAGGGCAATGAGGGCTATCGTTTTTTGTCTCACTAGATGGCGCACTGTTGCGTGAGGTTTTTAAGTATGGCATTCAAAGTCTGTTATTACGGGCGTGAAAACAAAGTTTAGATTAAAATCATATTTAATTCGCCTTAAAACCGTACCATATAAATATCGAGCATGCCACAGTGTCGCATAGTCCCCGTTTTGTTCGGAAAAAAGGGAGGACAAAGGTTTCCGAAAGACAAAACTGTCTCAAAACACAGACATTTATTGCCCCGGAACGCATATTTGCCATAATTAATTTCAGATATTGCAAAATATTCACAAAATTATTCTAATTATAAATAAACCTGCGTAGCTCACCCAAAAACTATGAGACCTCATGCTACACTAGCGCCTCTAGTGGCGAATACGTACGCGATAGCCCTCATTGCACAGTTGCCGCTAATTATTTTTGTAACGCAACAATATAAACCCGACTGCACATTAAACTCACTTTTATTTTCACAGTAAATCTTCATAGCACTTAAGAGTGAGTTCATTAAAACACAGTTTTACTTTATTTAATGTTTTTATTACGATGTGCAAACGACAGTTTCAGAGTGTCGGGGGAGTATGAATCCGAGATTTATTACAAAAAGTTTAACTTTTTCATGCAAAGTTAAATATGCCGCTGGAAGTGGCGGGCTCGTGGGCATTTGTCATAAGGCTAGTATGTGGCTGTGTTAGTTGTCGTGTTTATCCACCGGCACGGTTAAATTGGCAGTTTGGACGTTTGCGTCGAGAATGCTTCAGTGGAGAGTCTTTTGATTCATATTTATTACAGTTGTTTATGCTTTTGGTGTCTAAAGTGAAAAAAGCTAAATACCTACAATTATTTTTCATATTCCCGTCATTTAAAACTACAGTAAGACTTACATAACTAAACTACTATACGGATAACTAATACGCCTTGGGCATCTGTGAAAATTTTAACTTACAATGACAGCTGTCTCCAAATATTTTATTCATATACTCGTAACATTGTACACATTAATGCAAAAAATTATTTATTCGATACACATAAAAATACATAATAGCAATAACATAATCATATACATAATCATATAGTATGTATCTATCTATATAATTATATTTATCCGTGTTAGTACCCATAACAAAAGCTTACTTTGGGACTAGGTCAATTGGTGTGATTGTCCCGTGATATTATTTATTATTATTTATTTATACCATTAATCATAATTATAATGTTAAAAAAATGTACAATAAAATGTAGGTCTTATAGAGGAGATTGTGTCCACCAGTGTTTATTGTTATGTCTATAAACGTCCCGTTGCAGGGCACAGGCCTCCTCTCAAAATGAGAGGGCTTGGGGCGTGTTCTCATACAGGCCCAGTGCATAATGTAACAATGTAAATATCAAATTTGGCACAAGAATTTCGAAAACTCAGAAGTACTTTGTACGGCTTAGTGGTATAACTGCTAGTTCATCATCATCCCACTGCTGAGCACAGACTTCTTCTCAGAATGAGAGGACTTGAGCCGTAGTTTCCACGCGGGCAAAATGCGGATTAGGGAACTTGCTACCTATTGGGATCGTAAGGAATTGCAATTAAGGTATCGATAATTTTCATTAACCCTCGACGCAAAAAGAGGGGTGTCATAAGTTTGATAACCATGAGCTATGTGTGTCTGTCTGCCTATCTGTCTCGAAAATACAAACTGAGACATGGATGCACAGAAAAACCAGAAAAAGAGAGCAGCGCTGGGAATCGAACCCAGGTCCTCAGCAATCCGTGCTGCGTGCTATAACCCCTACACCACCGCTGGACAGGAATCTAGACACGAATTTTTCCTATGCATACATATCTCAGGTTGCTTATTTCTACTACGCTAACTTATGCAGCAGCACTAGCGACATCTATGTTCCTCTCTCATCGAGAGACGTCACACTCTTTCGGAACCTATCTGTCTGTCCGTCTGTGTGCACCGTAGCTCTTGAACAGGTGGACCGATTTGAATGCGGTTGTTTCTTATCTGAAAGCGCGTTTTCTAGTGATGGTTCTTAGACATATTACATCAAAATCAGTTTGAGATATTCAAATTTGAAGTGACAAAGTCGGGGGTTGTCCAACTTATTGTGGGTTAGGTTATATTGAATTGCAATAAGCCGGTGAGATAAACCTTTGGCCTCATCTGTCAATCACGGTCAGTTTTATGTAAAATTACATTCTAACTATCATTGGTGTTGCCAGTGCAACGACACTACCTACGACGAATATAAAATCAAAGAAATAAAGAAAAAAATATTTTGGTTCCATTAGTACCACCACACAAGACTAAACTATTGTAATTGTTTTTTTTAACTCCAAATTTGTTACTTTTACGGGTATCCCGTGAAATCATATCTGAAAACCAGCGGTGGTGTAGGGGTTATAGCACGCAGCATAGATTGCTGAGGACCTGGGTTCGATTCCCAGCGCTGGTCTCTTTATCTGGTTTTTCTGTGGCATCCATGTGCCCAGCGGTGGTGTAGGGGTTATAGCACGCAGCACGGATTGCTGAGGACCTGGGTTCGATTCCCAGCGCTGGTCTCTTTATCTGGTTTTTCTGTGCATCCATGTCTCAGTTTGTATTTTCGATAAACTATTGTAATTGTGCGATACTTAAGCACAATGTATTTATTCGGTTTTATACAGGGTGGAAAAATCGAATGCCACATGGATGGCAACTACCTTAAGTATTGTAAATAACACATTTTTGTGTAAGGGAGACTTTCCTTCGTTTTTAAAAACAATAAAACTGCATTTAAGGATTTATGAAAAATCGCTTGCCTCAGTCGAGACTCGAACCGGTCAAATGTGACAAAAAATAATGTGCTGTATTTTATGATGCAGATCGAAAGGTTCTGATAAGGTTCATTTTTCTCTAAATAACAAATACAATCAGAATAACGGAAGGCCATGAAAACTAACAATTACCCTTTTAAATTTGATTTCACCCGTCACGTGAATTAAGACGTAATCCCTGGAATACAAGCAAAATAAAGACGTTTAAATTACATGATATGATGAGCTACACTTATGTTTACTTATCACTTTAGTTGCGATTACTAATGCCACTTTAGTAACCTACTTCCTTTGATAGGAAATTGCATCAATTATTCTCTAGTCATCATAGTAGCTAGGATAGGTAAATTTTTAAAAATGGAACATTTTAACGAACCGTTTTTGTTTTTCTAAGTGCAATCTTTTAATTTAAAACAAAAATAATGCCCGACTTGTTGAACGCATTTTTTTCGAATTGTGTTTATTCCATTTTCGAATATTAGAGCTACTATGTATTTTACGTAGATAAATTGAAATTGTGACTTGCAAGTGCTTTTACATTATAAATGGCTGACGATTATCAAGAACAGTTCGATTTAATATAAGCGTACTTTGTTAATGCAAAAATGTAACACGAGCACTCCAGTGGTACGCGAACAATATCCAAACAGGCAAATACACATCCAGGTTCGTCTTGCAACGAATGGTTTAAAAACTTAAAACGCCATGGAAGACTTGAGAGCCGCCTTCGGCGACTACAACAACCGATTGGTTATTCCGATTTTGATTTAAGTGTCTTAACTTATTTTGAAGCCTACCCGAAAGCATCGAGCAGAGAAGCCGCTGAAAATACTTGGTTCTAATCATACTCGTGTGCTAAGCGTGCTCAAAAAATACAAGTAAAATGTTACCGTGAAGGTCGTTTGGTGCAAAATTGCTTCCGGGAGACACTGACCGAAGGCTTCAATTCTGTCGAGATATCGAGGCAAAATTGGCTCAAGACGAAAATTTTTTGGATTACATAATATGGTCAGATGAAAGTAACTTTAGTAATAATGGTATGTACAATCGTCACAATAACCATTATTGGTGCCGTATAAACCCGATGCGTACACATGAAACTAATAATCAGGTGAGATTCTCTTTTAACGTTTGGTGCGGGATAGTGAAAAACAGGGTTGTTATGGTTCACATATTTGAAGGACACCTGAATACAGTAAAATACCTCGAAATCCTGGACCTATTGCGAAATGCATTAAATGATCTACCCGAAGAATACGACACTTTTATTTTCCAACAAGACGGTGCACCAGCACATAACAGCAGGTTATCGACTACATATCTAAATAACCATTTCCAGACATGGATCGGTACAAAAGGGATTATTAAATGGCCGGCCAGATCTCCGGATCTAACACCATTAGACTACTTTTTGTGGGGATACGTGAAGGATGTTATTTATAAAAGAACTTACGAAAACGTATGCGAATTGAAAACCGAAGTCCATGCAGCTATTACTAATATTCACCACAATTCACTGCAACGAGCTACGAAAAGACAATTCCTCAAAGATTTAATTTATGCAAACGCCAAAACGGGGCTCATTTTGAACAACTACTTTAGTTAGAAAGGTTTTAGTAAGGTTATTAAATGAATATTGTTTTATTTTGTGTGTTTTAATTTTTCGTTTACAATTTTCATGGCCTTCCGTTATTCTGATTGTATTTGTTATTTAGAGAAAAATGAACCTTATCAGTAACCCTTTCGATCTGCATCATAAAATACAGCACATTATTTTTTGTCACATTTGACCGGTTCGAGTCCCGACTGAGGCAAGCGATTTTTCATAAATCATTAAATGCAGTTTTTATTGTTTTTAAAAACGAAGGAAAGTCTCCCTTACACAAAATGTGTTATTTACAATACTTAAGGTAGTTGCCATCCATGTGGCATTCGATTTTTCCACCCTGTATAAGTACTTGAAATATTTTATTTAAAAAAACATGTCAAGTGACACAAATTAAAATAATTAACAGAAAGTCAATATGTAAAATCGATTAATAAAATAAGGACGATAAAAAGATTTTTGTAAATTGTTCATAGCAAAATTTAATCCCCGGCAAATAATACTTTTCATCTCACTTTGATAACTTAAATTATTTCACTGCGATAAAAAACTAGTAGAACGCACAACAAAGGCCTTTTGTAAGTGGCGACGCCACCCGAAGGTTTAGTAAAAAAGCGGGAGCAATTACGCGAAAACATGTACCTATTACACGGAAAAGGCGGGCTAAAAGCTTCTGTAATGCTCCTGGCATGCAAACATTGCTTTATGGAATAGGTAATAAATAAATACAAAATTATCGTTGCAAGGGTGTACGTCGACGTGATCATGACGAGGCAATTTTTTCTTACACCACATAAGCCTGTAAGAACATAGACATTTTTGTTACAAAGGTATTTATTATCTATAGCATAATTATAAAAATCATAAAATCTTATTTTTATCTATCTCAGTACCTAACAATCTAAAATGCTGCGTACATTTTGCTGCGGAGTGCGGCTCTGCTAATACCAGATATTCATAGATAGGTACCTACAAAATGTGTACAGGTCCCTTAGTGCGTGAGTCCGACGCACACTTGGCCGATTTTTATGTTTCGTCTGAGTCACTATTAAACTTAAAAATTTGAATTTCCGATTTATTTGTTTTATTTTCACGGTTTTTCCCCAGGTTAAAATTAAAAAAAAAAACTGGTATCTTTCCCAGCACCCGTTTTGCTTTTCTGGTTTTTCAGTGTGTTTTTCTTATTATTTGACTGCAAGTGGGTCTCCTGATGGTAAGAGATAGAGGCCTAAAATGCCTGTAATTTCACCGGCTGTCTTACTCTCCACGCCAAAACACAACAGTGCAAGCACTGCTGCTTCACGGCAGGATTAGCGAGCAAGATGGTGGTAGCAATCCGGGCGGACCTTGCACAAGGTAATTTTAATTTTAGTACAATAAACAAAGCGTCTTTGTGAAGCTACTTGCCTATACTATTATGGCTCTTAAGTGTAGAATTCTCGAATCCAAATTTAAAACGTCAATACCACACGACAAATACCGTCGTCCTACAAAACGTCATTTGCACAACTGTAAAGATCATTATCTCCACACCGCATTATTAGGGTAGACCCCATAATTCACGGGTGTTCTTGTACTATAAAACAGCACTAAATACGGACGGACCCTAGTAGGCGGGCTCTATGTAAATGGACGTGTAGTTTTTCCCGGAGGGTACGGAAATCGTTGCGCGCTCCTGGTGCTTAATTTAGGCAAGCCCATTGTTGGAATTCGCAAGGTTTCGAAATATAAATGGGATTACTTAGAAAAAGCACTTTTAAACTTTAAAACTCGTGACTAATCAAGACGACGCTCAATTAGACAAGAATGATATTGGTGCAAAATCCATGCAAACAAACACTTACGATCCGATAAGTATACGATCAAATTCAAACTTACCTCGCAAAAATTATAGTCTATTTTGCTTCGAAATAATGACAGTGATACATGACTAGGAAATTGAGCTATTATTGAGCTTGATTGTACTTTTTAAAGTACATTATGTATTGTATGGTTTAAAATATCCATAGTACGTAGTGACAGCACAACCGCAAAAAAATCTTCTTAGAGCGTTTTCAGATTATTCGATCCGATATCGGTATCGGACGCCGATACCGATATCGGGGCAAGTAAAATATATGAAATTTGTACCTGTCTTTCAGATTATCAGATACGGTATCGAAACATATTTCATACATTTTACTTGCCCCGCTATCGTATCGTCGTCCGATTCCGATATCGGACGCCGATAATGTGAAACGCTCTAAGTCACTACACTCTGCCACTCAAGCCTTTATGATGACTTTCATGGAAAAAAAGTGTGGTGGCAGCCCCATCGCAAAAGTGAAGTCCGGAGTTCATAGTTTAGACGACCCGATGGCCAAGTGGTTAGAGAACCTGACTACGAAGCTTGAGGTCCCGGGTTCGATTCCCGCCGAGGCAGATATTTGTATGAATAATACGAATGTTTGTTCTCGGGTCTTGGATGTTTAATATGTATTTAAGTATGTATTTATCTATATAAATATATTTTTCCGTTGCCTAGTATTCATAGTACAAAACTTTGCGTAGTTTGGGACTAGGCGTACGTATTCTTGATCGAAGTCGCGTCGTCTTTTACGTTACCGACAGGAAGAGATGGGTTTGTTCTATTTGAAAAGCCGAGACCGAACTTGGACGTTCAAAATCAAGGAAAAATAAAATTTCTAAATGATTAAACTGAAATCACCAGAAAATTGCAGCAGGCCAATCACGAAAATTGTTCCAATATCTATACGTTTGATGGCAATTCCTCACCGCACAACGGTAAAGTCCACAACTGACAACTTTAGCAAACAAGTAGCGGATCCACCATTACTCTAATAGCAGTTACGTCTAATATAAAATTGGTTTCAGCTGAGCGGGCATCGTTCGGACCTGTTATTGGATCACATCCAACCCAATACTGCTTGCTTGCCTTTTTTCCTCCGTGATACTCATTTTTATGACGATTTCTGACGATGGACAATTTTCGCGAATAAATTTACTTATCATATTTTATTGCGAGGCCCAATAGATTCGGTCAACTATATTCATGTTTATTTATTAAAGCTCTATAGTATTTTGGACCCAAACTGCTATTTCAATAAATTCGGCAGTCGAGTAAATATAGGATGGGTTTAGGTATACCATTTGTGAGAAGGCAGTAAGAGATAAGGGTAAATCTGTGGAACCTAGTAAAATCTAAAAATAGTACCCGTGTCAACGAGCTTTACTCGGAGATTTTTTTTTGGTTAATCATGTTTCCCATAGGTGGGCTAAAATAGCCACAGACTGGATACCACAAAATGGACTTCGGCGGCGTGGCAGACAGGCGTCGATGGCGGGACGATCTGGACGCCTTTCTTCGCAGCTGGTCAGAGATCGCCCAAGAAAGGGTAGAGTGGAGGACATGGGGGAGGCCTTTGCCAGCAGTGGGACACATCTACAGGCTTCTAAATAATAAATAATAATAATAATAATAATATATGTTTTTTTGCAGAAGATAAATATTTAAATAAGCTTTAAAAGTTAAATGTAAACTAAATAAATATAATAATAAAAAGATACATAAGAGTTTTATCGCGTCTCCCTAGATTTGAGCTCTAGACCAACAACAACAAGTAGTGTTTACAAGTTCCAAACATTTATTGAATCAGGCGTTACTTTGCTGAGGTCCATATCAATGAACTAAAAGATTTGTCTAAAATCTGGTATTATACGGTTGTGTTGCTCTGAAGATGAGCTCTGGTTGAATTCGAAACGCGTCAGTGTAATGTGGTGGTGGACTACTAGATAACTTTGTGTGATTTGAGTGTGTTCTTACAGAGTGGAGGTGGAGGAACTGCATGAACACGCATATTTTGCATGAACTTAGCTACCTAATTATTTTTTCATCACACTTGCTCCTATACAGTGTCGTAACATGCAGGCTACCTTGGTTGCAACCCCCCAAATAAAACCCTCGACCTTAATGTGCTTGTCATGAAACCCGTGGTCGGTCGCATGAGTCAGTGCCCGTACTGATGGCGCTGCGCCGTGCCGCGTGCGCGTGCGCGCGCTCCTGCTGCAGGACTACATTCAAACATGGTCTACATGCACTCGCACGTTGCGGCGCATGCTGTGGGAGGTAGAGGGCGGCGCTGCCAAGAGCACAGCCTAAGGTATCGCCAATATTTGGAACAATTATATTTTTTCTTTTACAAATATAAAATTTTACTCGCAAATGTGATGAAAAACAATGTATGTCGCACGGGCGGTACTAGAATTACGAACATCGATTCAATCTAATAGACTCTCGTTCGTAATTCCTTATTTACCTACCGCCCTTAAGACACAATGTACTATAGTTCAAGTCCAACATTATACCGCTGAACCATCACCATGAATACTGAGCTTTCGAAATTATGGATCTTATTACGCGTGAATTTTTCATTAAAAATGACGATGTAATTAAAAAATACTCATTTTTCCAGATATAGAACCATAATGTTTCATTGTTTGCTCCCGAAAGACTTCGAATTGCGTCGAAATTTAATGTAAGTAAATAAAAAAATAAGAATTTCTCATTTAAATAATTAAGATTTCACTGTCTTACCTGTTTTATTCCAATTTCAGGACGATGTTAAGACCTGAAAATAACAAAAAAGATATTGAAGTAAACTATAACATTACCTTTACGTAGGTATATAGGTAGGCATAAAATAACGGTAACGACTTATTTCCAAGTACAAGGATGGTTGATTACATTTTGTTCATTATTTTCTGTATAACCCCGAGCAAGTCATGAAGTACGAAGTAATTTCCCTTATTTGCATCTAAACTGTCCCTAACTGAATGCTCCTCTCATCCACTCAAAGGTTGACTGGTAGAGATCCCTTAAAGGGATAAGTTCGCCTTTGTACATATATCTCAATGTTTGTCAATTGTATTTGTTACTTATTTTGTACAATAAACAGTTTACATACATACATAAACTAGAAAAAACTTACCTACCTAAAAGTTGACCCTGAGATAGCATAGGTACAAGCAAAATCTTTTTTTATTGAATTAGCTCTTGCTTGCAAGTAATTAATTTATCACAATAATTGTTAATTGATGTTCCATTAATTAAGTATGATTATAATTATTTGAGCCAACTTGCGCGATAGCCAAACATACATCTTTACTCTATTTTTTAACCGACTTCAAAAAAGGAGGAGGTTCTATGTTTCAATGTTTGTATTTTTTTTATGTATGTTCACCGATTACTCAGTCAATTGTGGACCGATTTTCAAAATTATTTTTTTATACAAAGAATATTCTTCTGAGGTAGTCTCATTGTCATCAAGTCAAGATCTGATGATGGGATTCTAGGGCAATCGAGGGCAAACCTGAAATTTTATAGGCTCACGTATGGCGATTTTGGCATTTTTAGCATTAAGAAAAGCATTTACATTCAGAAAGTACCATTTAGTAACCTGGAGCTGATGAAGAAGACCGTAGATGACCAATGGAACTTGTCAAAGCTAAGTAATGCTCGCTCGTCTATGAACGATCATGATTAATAATATACCTAGATAAGCGACTAAGAAGAAGATTTAAGTTAATGATTCTTTCGAACTGATCTGATGCTGAAGCCAGAAGGTAGGCAACGGAACTCTGTTATAAAACAACGTAACTAAGTCGTGTTTGGACTTAATGAAATCGTTGTGAGATTTACTTTGGCTACGAATCACTAAAAAGTGAGAAATAAAGAAATTAAAAAAAAAAAGTAAAACCGCTCCAAAAAAAAATAACAAAAATGGAACCGACTACAAAACCCTTGAAAATATTTGGAGTGAAACAATATAGTCGTCTACCTCACCTACATACTATTGGTATCAATCCCTCTTGCTGGGTCGTGCTGAGTCACCGACTTCGAGCTAGTAGGTACCTAGAAAAATATTTTCAAGGGTTTTGTAGTCAGTTTTACTTTTTGTTAAAAAAAATCTTTATTCTAAGACGATTCAAATGACACATGATTATTATGTAACTTTGTGAGGCGGTAACTATATTTTTATTTTTTCCAACAGAGATAAAATATACCTAATGCTTAAAAAAACGAAATCACATTAAAACTGCGGTACGTTCGAATATCTGCACTCAAATTTGCTAACAAATTTTTAAGTTACTGCATAGGCACTGTGTTATATTAACTTACTTCCTTTAATGAACGCCCTTACAATGTTGTTTCAATAGACCGCAATTGCTAGAGGTGTGGGTTATTGATAAAAATAAAAGCGGTAAAATAAACGTACTTATTATGAATTTGCAAGATTGTTCGTCAGAGTCGGAAAGTGACACTCCAAGTGTTGAATAAATTATATTTTCAAATTCAAATAAGACTTTCAATTAGATAGCGTAACGTTTAAAACAAGAAATAATGCTATTGCCACTTTTAGCACTACATGCAGTAACAAGTAGGAGGGACTCTAGTTCTGTCAGTTTGGCATTTGTCATTTGAATCATGTTAGAACAAATGGAATATAAACGTCCAAATATCCAAACTAAATAAGATCGAATGTCCCCATTATTAGTAATAAATGGAGTCATATATGGCAAAAATATTTATCATAAAGAATCATTCAGATCGAGTTGCTTTGGCCCTGAAGGGTAACTTTGCCCAGTGGGATTGACTCGGTCCAGGTTTTATTGATGCTTTTAAAATATGGCACATAGCCATGTGGTTGATGATTGTTCAATACTCACGATTTTTATGTTTTTATTAGAAATTTCTTTATGTGATTTTCATAAGGGCCAAAGTAACCCTCCATTGGATCAAAATATCTTACGTAATAAGAAAAAACCGGGCAAGTGCGAGTCGGACTCGCGCACCGAGGGTTCCGTGCACATGTATAGGTATATAAACGGGAATCGTGTCTTAAAAATATTTTTCAATTTTTCCTAGTGATTTAATTTATTTAAACTATGCAGAGCCCTACTCTTAAGCAAAATGTACGTAGTGTGGGGTCAGATTAAATTGGTCATCAATATTTACAGACAGACATAAGTAATCAAGATTTTCAGAATTTTCTAGTTGGTTGTGTTATAATAGCTACCTTCATACCAAATTTTAAGTTTCTAGGACAACTGGAAGTGCCCTATAGGTTTTCAGAGCACTCTATTTGTATGGAAACACGTTGTTTAATGACTGTAACTTTTGATTGCGTTGACTTAGAAGTTTGATTTTTTCAGGCCTTTAAGGGACCGCAGATTTGAGTATTCGATATCAATTTCAGCTTGATACGTCCACGCGTTTCTGAGAAAAAGGTATTGACAGACGGACGGACGGACAACAAAGTGATCCTATTAGGGTTCCGTTTTTTCCTTTCAAGGTACGGATCCCTAAAAAACACATATCTCCGACATTCTAACAAGGTATTATTATAACCGCCTAACCACGATACAACCTAAACCGTTGCTCCACGCGCTCACGTAAAAAGAGCCAAGTGGTTATAAATTTTTCATTCATGAACCTGTCTTACATTCTAATTCACAATAACGGTCGCGTCCGCCCGCGTCATAACGAAACTGCTAAAAGATCCCACGAGATCAAGGGTTGGGTAAAAAAAATATTGCCGTGTGGAATTAAAAACATGGAAGAGGCGAGAAAATGGGTGACAGTCCAATTCAATTTATGTTGGTAAGAAAAATAGCAGAATAAATTCTAAATATTGTACAAAGATATATTATATTGTTATATAAAAACGTTTAAAATATCTTTATTCAATAATTTAAGCTATAGCTATAACAATGCATAAATTAATGCACTTATGAATATCAAATTTCTATCACCGTGGCGGAAAATCTAGAAAAAATTCAAAAGTTTTTTTTTTTTCAAAACAGACCTACAATATTATTAAATGGTTTACATCAGAAGTATGACTCTCATTTAACTCAGCATTTTGGTGTTGTCACTTCCATTCTTTCTGTACTACGACACCCTAAACCTTATGTTAGCTAAAGCCAAATAATAAAGATCATGTTTTACGAACACAAGATTTCACCCCACGTGGCATCCCTTGGGCCACCTTGATTGGCAAATACTTTATCTTGATGCGTACTTACTTTTTTAGGGTTCCATATCGGGCCATTTCGATCTTTGTATTGAAAGTTTGCCCGAGTTTATGTTTGGAGTATAACTATGGCGTAAAATTTGATTTTGCGCTTTTTTACTCAGTAAGTACCTACAGTCATTTTGGACGCGTGAATTAGCACGATGATAAAAACACACAAAAAATAAATAAATTAGTTACTGTTATTAGTGGATTGGTAATCAATCAGATTGATAGATTGACTTCTTTCTGTCGCGTTTCTGGAATGAACGATGTGTTTGTTAGAAAATAAATCCTTATCACTTGACTATTTTTAACCGACTTCAAAAAAGGAGTAGGTTCTATGTTCCAATGTTTGTATTTTTTTTGATGTATGTTCGTCTCGGCTCGCACCTCTGAGTTTTCCGAAATTCATGTGCGGAATTACATTTGAAATTTACCACGAGCTTTGCGGTGAAGGAAAACATCGTGAGGAAACCTGCACAAACCTGCGAAGTGATTCAATGGTGCGTGCGAAGTTCCCAATCCGCACTGGGCCGCGTGAGAACTATGGCCCAAGCCCTCTTGATCTGAGAGGAGGCCTGTGCCCAGCAGTGGGACGTATATAGGCTGGGATGATGTATGTTCGCCGATTACTCAGTCAATTGTGGACCGATTTTCAAAATTCTTTTTTTATTCGAAAGGGTAATCTTTTGAGGTGGTCCCATTGTCACCAAATCAAGATCTGATGATGGGATCCTAGGGAAATCGAGGGCAAACCTCAAATTTTATAGGCACACCTATGGCGATTTTGGCATTTTTAGCATTAAGATAAGCATTTACATTCAGAAAGTATCATTTGGTAAACTGAACCTGATGAAGAAGACCGTAGATGACCAATGGAACTCGTCAAAGCTAAGTAATGCTCGCTCGTCATGAGACAAACCGAAACGATCATGATTAATATACCTAGATAAGCGACTAAGAAGGAGCTTTAAGTTAATGATTTTTTCGAACTGATCTGATGCTGAAGCCGGAAGATAGGCAACGGAACTAAGCTGTGTTTGAGCTTCATGGAATCGTTGTGAGATGTAGGTACTTTGGCTTCGAATCACTAAAAAGTGAGAAATAAAGATAATTTTTAACAAAAAAGTAAAACCGACTCCAAAAAAATAGAAAAATAACAAAAAATGGAACCGACTACTAAACCCTTGAAAATGTTTTTCTAGGTAGTTACCTACTAGCTCGAAGTCGGTGACTCAGCACGACCCAGCAGGATCGATTGAAACCTATAGTATGTAGGTGAGGTAGACGACTATTGTTTCATTCCTGCTGGCTCGTGCTGAGGCACCGACTTCGAGCTAGTAGGTAACTACGTAGAAAAATATTTTCAAGGGTTTTGTAGTCGGTTCCATTTCTTGTTATTTTTTATTTTTTTGGAGTCGGTTTTACTTTTTTTTCTTAATGCATACTACCTTTATCAATGAACTAGTTGGGATCAATAATTGCTTTGAACACGAGGCGGCGCAGAGAAGTGGGGCGCTTAATTGATTTTGGTTTAGTTTCATCTCAACCTTTACGCATCCGACTAGGCCTCTTCCCAGAATGACACAATCGGCAAAAAAAAAACTAAAACAGAACATTTATATATTTTCTGTCAATTAACTTCGCAATATTTCACGGAACTCTCCCTTTCCCAGCCTAAGACGAACTTGGCCAACTTTTTACGTTTCGATTTTAGTAGCTAGGCATTTTTTATGAACCCCCATTTTGTAAATTAAAAAGGGTGGTGGGCTTAAGTTATTTATGGAAGCAATTTAAGTGGGTGCATTAAGCTTGAAATTTTCTTTATGTGAAGGGTGTTTTTTGTTTTGCGAATTAATTTGGGAAATTAATGTTTATTGGTTTATTACGTAGTAAGTCTTGTCTGAATTAATGAGTTGACACTTGAGGCGGAGGGTTCTAATTTTAATGAGCAAGAGAGTAGTTATTATATACACGATGATCATGGGTATTATTTTTAAATTGTATCCTGTTATATTAGGTTCGTAATAGTTAAAAGTGATTTATAATAATAACTTTCTTGAAATGGTGTAACTTGACAAAATTTTGACTTCACTTTTAAAGTTTTGTATAATATCTCTCTTTTTTTTAACCCCGATGCAAAAAGAGGGTGTTGTAAGTTTGACCGCTATGTCTGTGGCACCGTAGCACTTAAACGGGTGGACCGATTTGAATGCGTTTTTTTATTTATTTAAAAGCAAGTTGTCTAGCGATGGTTCTTAGACATGTTTTATCAAAATCGGTTCAGTCGTTTTTGAGATATTGAACTTTTAAGTGTCGGGGCTTTTCTAACTTTTTGTTGTTTAGGTTATTAAACTCACTTTGTGGTTCTATAATTATTGCTCCTCTCATTCACTCAAAGCTTGACTGCTGGTAAAGATCCCTTAAAGGGATAAGTTCACCTTTTTAGGTGTATCTCAACGTTTGTCGATTGCATTTGGTTTTTCTTTGTACAATATAAGACTTACACACATACATCCATCTACTTCTAAAAGTAGGTATTTTTAAATAACGCTTGTGAAAAATTGACTTTTATTTTTAATAATAGCTTGCGCCCGTGGTTTCACCGCCATTGTAGAACATGCTATCCTAAAAAGACATTGGTCAATGCTTTCATGACAAACTGCATTGGAAAGACAAAATTTGCCACGAGATGCAAGTTCGATGCGTGCGGTACAACCGAAAGTGTTTTGTTTTTAAAAATCTTAATATTGTTTTTTTATCAGTTACCAAAATTTATTTTTTTAAATTTCGTGTTGCCTAGTGGTTTGACCTATCGCCTCTGAAGCAGAGGATCCTGGATTCAAACCCCAGCTTGCACCTCTGAGTTTTCGAAATTCATGTGTGAAATTACATTTGAAACTAACCACGAGCTTTACGGTGAGGGAAAACATCGTGAGGAAACATTCACAAACCTGCGAAGCAATTCCTGCGTAGAAACTACGGCCCAAGCCCTCTCATTCTGAGAGGAGGCCTGTGCCCAGCAGTGGGACGTAGGTATATAGGCTGAGATGATATTGATGAAAGTTTTTTTTTTGTTTTTAAGTTGGTTGGGAGTCTTGTGAAGCAGTAGAGCGAGAGAAAGAGAGAGAGAACATTTATTTATATGTATTAGATACACAAGTAAAAAATATTGAGAAGGAAAACATTTTGAAAGTAGGTAGTAGGTATATCGAATAGCTGCTATTGATTTATACAATACAATAACAATACAATACAGAAGTCTCTAAGGAATAAATTTTAGCAGGTGGTGAATTTAAATTAGATTAGAATAATATCGAGAATTGTTTATTAAAATTTATTTATTGTTTTTTTTCTATTTGCAGTTGGTAGTACGCTTGGCGCGTATATACTTAGCTTGGATATTCTGGTTCAAATCCCGTCCGACGTAACCGGAAGTTCTTTCGTTTAAAAAATCTTATATCCACTCGTATTTACTTGATTTTCGATTTGGATAACCAAACCCCCTGTAGGTATATAAACATCAGAGAAACCTCTGCCTCCTAGTACGAGAGTTTAATTAACCCGATCCTGAGATAAACTTTGGACGTTACAAGACTTCACTCACGTTTTCGAGTGCGAAACCCTAAAAACGTTTTCCCTGGTCGCGTTACCAACTTTTACAGGAAGTTTCCATCCTATCAAATATTGACGTGTGTCATGTAGAAGTGTTTGCGTACGAACGCCAGTTTGATTCTCAGACGCGGGAACAGGGGAATGAGTGTGGAGATATTTGTAGGAAATGCTTTTGGTTGGATTGCTGCTAGTATCCTTTTTCAACCCCCGCTATGTGTCTGTCTGTGGCACCGTATCTCTTAAACGGGTGGACCGATTTGAATGCGTTTTTTTTATCTGACAGCAGGTTTTCATGCAATGGTTCTTAGACATGTTTTATCAGAATCGGTTTAGCCGTTTTTGGATATTGAACTTTGAAGTGACAAAGTCGGGGGTTTTCCAACTTTTTGTTGGTTAGGTTATATTGCTAGGTTGTTGTTGTTGTTGTTGTTGTTGTTGTGGTTGTAACTCTTTATTGAACATAAAAAATATGAAAATTACAACTAACAAGAGAAAGAGATGTACAAAGGCGAACCAGTTAACCTTTGAACGATTGAAAGGACAACAGAAACAAGAGTAGACACTACAATGGAAAGATAACAGGATCGAAAAATTTAGGTTTTATTTACCTCACGTATTGTACGTTGCTTAAAATATTATTATGTCAAATGTATGTAGATGCTAAAACTTTACTTTTTTCTGTTGATCAATGAATTTGAAATTGAGAACAATAGGTCGAAAGCAACTGAATCAATTGAATCGTGACCCACAGTGGAAAGTTTTCGTAGAAAAAGTCAGAATATAACGGTTTCGTGTGAGTTAGCGTGATAAGTCCCGTTGGTTTTTTTTATGCGACTGGATGGCAAACGAGCAAGTGGGTCTCCTGATGGTAAGAGATCACCACCGCCCATAAATATCTACAACACCAGGGCTATTGCAGATGCGTTGCCAATCTAGAGGCCTAAGATGGGATACCTCAAGTGCCAGTAATTTCACCGGCTGTCTAACTCTCCACACCGAAACACAACAGTGCAAGCACTGCTGCTTCACGGTAGGATTAGCGAGCAAGATGGTGGTAGCAATCCAGGCGGAGCTTGCACAAGGTCCTACCACCTGCCGGTGGTATTTTGACTAAAAGTCAGAGTGACAGCGCATTGCTTGACAAGGGAATTTATTATGACACTTACTATGAGAACGTTCTACTGGTGAGTCAGGAATCAAATGGTTTGATTGTACAGTCAACTGATTGCTAGGCTACTACAGAACCATATGATTGTGTCATTTTACGTCGTCCTATAGGCATTGCTATAGACAAATCAAAATTATCTACTATTCTATAGTGGCATAGTAATCAAAACTTGACTGTACCTTTAGTTTTTATAACAATTCGATTAATTGTTTAAATCATACATAGAGATCATGTTTTTACAAGCTTCTATTTAACTCTTGCATAATAGACAGACACAACGAGACAGGTGAAACTAAATAAAATCCTGTAATAATAAAATCTAAACAAGATGTTTTTTTAACAAATAGTTGAGTTAGTTACACTGAATATCCCTATAAAGATTTCTCTTCCGTTTTTCGCACTCGATGATTTGGATTGAAACTGAGTGAGCCGCCCTGGGACAGACATAACAATACAGTCAGTTTGTTCCCAAGCTTGTTGCCTTTTGTAAACTAACATACACGTCTACGTTGATGTATTATGTAAAAAGGCAGTATTCGTCAAAAGCTTTTCAGTTATATCAGTGCCAGATCTGTCCCGTGACTTGCTTCCGTGGAAGAATAAAAAATTTACTGGCAGTCCCACAGCAGTTTTCAAAAGTCCTTTCTTACTACATTTTTGTAATTTTTAAGAAACATTTTGGCAAAATTTAAAACCTGTTAATAGGTCCAGTGAAATAGGCCTAGGATGTTTGTTTCCTGAGCAAAAGTAAAGAGAATTGGTCAATTTGGTCATTTCATTCTTTTTAACCTCCGACGCAAAAGTGGGATGCTATTAATTTATAACCTCTCATTCTGAGTGGATTTGTTGCCTAGCAGTCACCGTATATAGGCTGAGATGATGATGTTGATGATGATGATAAATTTAACGCCAATGTATGTCTGCAATTATTTAATATTCCTTGCATAATCATTTTAGCGTTATTTTGACACGGCACGTGTCAGCTAAGTTCAGAATTAGGTTAACGCCAAAACACAACCCTCCCATTTGACCGATCCTCAAAGTATTCCAACACTCATTACGATACGCAACGTGCTTACAACTTACGACCGTTTTGCCGTTTTTCCTTAGAAAACCAGAAAACAAAATATAATTTATCCAACATATTTAGACCCTTATAATTCACCTTTGACTCCCGGTGCCACTCCATTTTGGGGTAAGGATAGGTCTTTGTATACTGGTTAGTAAGTCAAGTGTGGAACCTCTTTGCACCCCCTGTAGCTTAGTTTATGAGTATTTTTGTGCGATATTACTCGAGGTTTATTTCCTTTTTTATTTCTTTTAATAAAAAATATTTTCGGTTTTTAAATTGGTGGTTTGATTGCTTTTGTTTTTCTTTGGCTCAATTACGACATCTGCGGCTACTAAGAAATTCGAAAATTGAAGTTCGTGTCTTTCCATCCCTCTGACACGTATACTATTTAATACGAGAGTGAGAGGGACGGTACGATACGAACTTCGATTTTCGAATTTCAGTGAAGGCCCTCTGTTCGATCGGTTCAGAGTTGTACTCTGTACGGTGCATACATTTGGTGTATTTTCTATCCTCGCTCTGCTAAATGACAATATTAGTTACGGCCTATATCAAATTCTTCAATGCCATGAGACAAGATAAGTTTAGGGATAAGTTCGCCTTTGTACTCTTTTGGTTTTGTTCATAGTCAAAATACCATTTACGGGACTTATCACGCTATTTTTACACAAGTAATATTTACCTCGACGTTTCGGCAACGTTACAGTTGCCGTGGTCACGAGTAGACTGAAGTGTGGGGTGTCAAGTCTGCCTAGCAGCGCGAGTTCTTCGAACTACCCGCACTTGATCACTAATAGTGCCGGCACTCGTATCACGAACTACCCGCACTTGGTCATTTTTAATAGTCACCCTATCACACCGACACACAACACCCCTCCCCAACGTCCCTCCGAACATTCATCCCGACGCCGACACTTATTAATAACAGGATTCCACGCGTGATAAGTCCCGTAAATGGTATTTTGACTATGAGTGAGAATCACGAAAGTTTAAAACGTTTGGTTTTGTTGTTTTCTTTTTGTATTATTTGTTTTTATGTACAATAAAGTATTTACATACATACATACATACAAGATTTAATTTTTGACGATATTCAGAATGCCCAGATTTTCCTGTTGATGTATTTCAAATTGGCGAGTTGTCAATTTTCTATTTGAACTCGGCCAATGTATGGATACATTTTGTTAACCACAGTTGGAAACTACTGGAAAAAAATTTTTTTGAAGGAAAAAAAAAGCCTTACAACAGAAGGCACAACAATATTATTACAAATAGATAACACGAAGGGTAGAGTGTGTCATTGCGGTTGCAAGCCGGACACTGGCTCAGCATAATGCTGAAGCGAAAACACATATAGCGCTAATATTCAGTCAGCCAGCCCCGTCGGTGATATTACACTAAATAAGACTACAAACTACAAAAATAAATAATTTGTAAACTATAAAATATTTGGACCGCCATTGAGATATTATTACATAAACTACATGAATAGATAACTTAGTACACTACGACTCATGTTTATTTTAGTGACTTTAAAAGCATTAAATTCGTATTAAAAGCAGATTGTACGATTTACAGGGGTGTTCTGTAAAAACTAACAACCACTAGGGATATTCCAGAATAATTGGAAGTCGCCTTGTACAATAGAGAGAGAGAGAGAGAGAGAGAGAGAGACATTTATTTACTCATATTCGATACACATAAAAATACATGAGATGGAAAAAAATAAAAATGACATCGAATAGTATAAGTGTACCCCACTCAGCATAATGTTACGGCAAGCCGCAACGCTGTTTTTCAGTGGGACCCATTTAAAAAAAATTGCTAGTCCTTTGCTTTTATGTTCCTACTTTATTTACGTGTAGGTATTCATTGATAATTACCACTTCACGCTTCACCATAATCTTCAATAACTATGCTCAGTTGAACGAAAAATGCGACAAAGCATGACTGATGTACTCTTTCACTCCTCGTGCCTCTGCTGCTAAACGAATGTGTACTGTACTACGAACAAAATAAGGTTCACAGAGTACTCTAGGAGGTTTGACCTGGTTCTTTGAACCCCCTTTTTTCGTACTTAATGTAGCAGTTAAATAAAGTTTACTGTTACGTAAGGGTATTCAAAGCTGTCAGAGGCATAATGTCATAGTGAAAATGACGTTTCAAAGATTTAGGTTTAATCCGTTATGGCTTTTTATACCTCGAAAGTAATTCTTTTGTAAATCATTTTATGAGGTCATTGAGCAAGTAGGTCAATCTAGTAAATAACAAAACTCACGGACACCCGTGATACTGGAGGAATTCAAAAGGTTCTTCAGCAATTTCTATATTTGTTACAAAATTTCATGCTTATTTTACTCCTTAAGGGGTTGCTTTTGAAAAACCCGTCCTTTTTCAAGCTTATAGGTAAGTCCAGTAGTTTGTCTCCGATCCCGTGCAATGATAAATAAGTCAATCATTAATTTAGCTTCTTCTTTTGTTTTATGTGTGATTCCAAAATAACGACAAAACCATATTACCAGTGTAAACAGAAATTAAGCCAGCTTGCAGGCACTAACAATAAATTGCAACTAGCTTAGAATTTCAATCAATCTTACAATAACATTACTTATGATCTCGTGAGATATATTTGAAAAAAAAAAATAAACAAAAGTAGGTACATTAAATAAATTATAATATTTGTGCGGGGAGTTCCGCCGTCATGAACGCACTATGAAAAGACCTTCCGAAAATATCGAAAGTAACAGGACTGTTCTTAAATTAAAATCTTTAAATTTAAAACCCTTCTTACAATCGTAATTACAGAGTTATAAATTTACGTACATATAAATAAGCATCAAAACAAAGGCACCGATTCCTAGCGCAATTTTTGCTTCGCCCTAATAAACTACAATATGCATTAGTGTAATACGCCTTAATCTTTCGGTGTTGGAGGCTCTCAACCCTTGCCATTTGCCAAGGTACCCTCGGCCAAACCGCTGAGAGGTTCCGTAGAAAACGCTTCCGGGCAACAGGGAGGTTGGATTTCAAATAGTGTTTTGTGTTTAGTATAGTTTACAAAGAACGGTGTCGTTTTCGCTTGGTAAAGGAAGGTTAAGTGAAGTTTAAATAAAAGTGTTTTTGTTTCATTTTGTACAACAGGAGCCTTGCCGACTGTAATTTTAAAGATGATAGCCAATAAGTTAGGTTATCCCATATTGTGGAAGCGTGCTCAAAGGACAAAGTGAGAGAGAGAGAGAGACATTTATTTACACATATTCGATACACAGAAAAAACACGTTAGGATGAAATAATTATTAAAAAAAACATCGAATAGTATAAATTGGGACCCACTCAGCACAACTCAAAGTCACACTCATTTATTGTAGGTACCTATATACTCGTACTAATATAGGCTAAGGATAACTAACACAATTGTGAACCTCTTTGCTCACACACACTGATCACTTTGATCACACTTTGATCACAGTTATATAGCGGAGAAAAAACTAATTATTGTTTTTATTATCTATTTAGTCAATGTTTAAAATAAACTCTACTTACATTTTAATTTACAAAATTTCCAATGAGTTAAAGTTTTCAGTAAGCTGCTACTCGCAAAGAAATACAACATTGGTAAATCTTCACGCAACGCTGACTATCTCAGTGGATAATACTCGTACCGAAATCACTAGCATAGAGTAGGTACTTAGTTGAATTAACTAATGAAAAAAACCTGAGGGGATTCTCCACACGATATCCCGACAAATCGAGCGTGGTGTGATGAATGCGTTAGGCGACTAGATAGATGAATGGCTGATATTCTAGTTGGGCCAATGTTAACCTGAAGGACGCGATTACACGATAGAGTGAGTACCTACTATAATATTTTAAGCTCAACTTCAAGTACGTATACATATAAGCCATAGATGATTCTGGATTTTAGGCGATTGAATGTGACGAATTTATTTATAACAATATACAATCAAGGGCAGAATTCAATACAAAAAAAATTAAATATCAAAGTGAAAAAAATGCAACAAATAAAAAAAAATTAAACCTATAACACACACCTAGCTAACGGCTAATGCAGATTGTTCTCCACGGAGGTTATGTGAACAGGAAAGAGCAGTTATTAGATCAAGAATGAGGTGGTGAGATAGCAAGAGTCGAAGAAGGTGGCGTGCAGTAACTCTACTCTCACTGCCCGAAATAAATCGGAATGGAAGAAAACCTACACAAATAGTAGTAGAGGAGAGCTGAGTAGAAATGAAAAGACTGCGGGTTTTCACAATATTACGCTTATTCTGCACGCATGCTTAACTCTAACTAACTCTTGTTAAAAGAGATGTTATCCATTTGTTTTGTAATCTATTGATTTCATGTACAATAAAGATAACTATATACATACCAATGACCCAAACAGCTAAATCCCTTACCAGCCCCACCTCCATAACTACATTAAACAACCGACTTCAAATGAATACCTCAACGGTAATCTTCAAACGACCTAATGTTCTTAGCCGACTACAGCCTGAAGCGACGGCCGATCCGAACACACATGAAATTGGCTCATCTTTTGTCGACCATTGCTCCCATGATTATTGATGTCCTTTGATCCCCGAATTGGTTTAAAGCGCAGGCAAGGGGAACGTTTGGTGTCTTGGTTTGGTTGTAGACCAGGATCTGATAATTTACATTTATAATGTCACGGTATATTACTGTTGCATGATACCATCAATCAATGAAGTATATTTATTCTAAGTAATGATTAGATAATCTTACTGTAGAAGACCAGGTGTTTATTAAAGTTGACCCAATAGTATAGCATGTACCTAGATATAATATGAAACATAGATTAAATAAAGTGCCTACTAATAAGATTGGTTTTTTGGAATCTTTTTGTATTTTTTATTTCAATCCAATTTTTTTTTGTTACTTTTGTTGTTGCCTACTAATAATTATAATTATGTACTTCAATTGTTTAAATAAATGATTTGAAAACTGGATTTATGTATCTTCTTACCTGGTTAGGGGTCAAATTCGCTAGAGTGACATGATAAAAATATATCAGTAGTTTTTTACTCAGGTTCATTATATAGTCCAGTGTATTTTTAACGCCTGTAACCGGCAGAAATGAAGTATAACTCTAAGAGAGCAGTCCTCAAAAAAAATTACATTTAACATCGACCTGATCTGGTGATGGAGTTGGAAGCTAGACACTAGAACTCCAAGACAGAAACATATACCTAGCAATGTTTGAGCTTGTTAGAATAGTCTCGGTGCATTTTGACTAAGGATGCAAATGGAATGATATATCCTGTTATAGTCTCTTAACGTATTTTTCTATACAGTTGGCTCTCGAACTACTGAACTGATTTTACAAATACCTTTAGAATTCTGAGTCGGGCCGTACATATTGTTTAATAGAATTGATACAGTTGTGTAGCTCTACTGCGTAGTTATTGGCCATTAGTGGTGTTGGACCATTTAAAATGTATATCCTTAGATATGGATACGGTATCGGATTATTTAAGTCTAAATTTTGAGATTTTGTAACGAAACAGATAAAATAGATCTGCGGATATCAAGTAGGCTCGTGAATAAGGAGACGAAAACTGATTATTAATATCTAGATTATCGAATAAGTAAACTGAAAATATTGAACATGAAACTACCGTGAGACTCACTCGTATCAAATGATATTGTAACGGATAACTCACGTCTTAAATCGAGTTATCCGTTACAATATCTAAATAAATAAAAATAATCGTAAAACTAAGCGCAAAACTCGGGAATGGCTGGACCGATTTCGCTAATTCGTGTTTGTTATTGTCGGAGAAGGTTTTTATGAAGAGAATTTGGAAAAATTGCTAGTTTAATATAAAAACTGAAAGTAGTCAAGCAATCCGCGTTATCTAAAGATGTGTCTGGGTATTAGTATATTTAGATATACAATTACGGATACAAAAACCGATTTTAAGAGTAAAGATACGATATGGAAGCGGATTATTAGGGAACACTGATACGGATACGACATCTTAATTTTTATGTCTATCTCTCAATAACCAATATAAAATGACCCCACGTAGCGTACATGTTGCTAACCTATAAAAGAATAAAACTCTTAATGCGCGAGTCTAGCTCGCACTTTGAGTTTTGAGGATGTAGGGTTGGCTTGGAATCCATAGATAGAGATTGCCCCCCTTACACCTCTTGTCACTAAAATTTTATAATCAAAGACTTTGAATTCAGCGGTTTGCTTCTAGTGAACAAAACCGTCGATCAAATCTAGTAAACTATAGTTTATCTCTGTTACTCCTACTTACATCATCATCATCATATCATCAGCAGAACGTTTACTGTTGGACATTGGCCTCTCTCGACTCTCCCCTTGCATATGGCTATAAAAGATATAACCAGTCAAAAAACATAAACTACCCGACTATCCAGAAGTGCGGATATTTCTTGCCAACGAGCCTTAGAACACTTATTACTGGAGATGAACACGCACGTTCTCTCCTCTGTCATAAATCGTGACCCGCAATGACTATATTAAATATGGGAAATACTACATGCGAGATTCATAATTTGTGTTGGTTTCTGCTTTTGAGGCCGAAGGTCAAACCACTACTAAGGCCACCATGGATTGCAGTGGTGTTAGTTTGAGATCTTAGCCTTGCAAGTATGAACACTAACTCATTTAATTTGGAATGACGTGTTATGTTATGTTTGTAGCGGATAAAAATTACAAAAGTTATAAATTTACAACACCGCGTGGATTAAAAGCTACTGCTATAATTATAAGTAAATATTTTTCTTTTCACGACAGTCCGGTAGGTACAAATTAGAGTCCGTTATTTGTATATAGGTACCTCACCCTGCAATGTGGCTGAAATAAGATGCGAAGCTAAAGGCAACTCCAGATGCAAGTACTTTAACTGAACCGTTCAGGAAAGTGCCTATTTTTTGCCACGTCGGCAAAGGATAGCAAAAAGTATTCCTTTCGAGATATCGTCAGATGGAACACCAAAGGTTTCTTTCTCTTCTTAGCTACAAGACATGTTTACTGTTAAAACAGGATTCTTAATTTTAGGTATTGTATTGTATCTATTCATGCTATATTCGATATGTTATGTCAGATATTAGTCCTAAAAAGTGTATACTTTTATACCAGCTCATTTCACTTGGAATGGCGCCTAGAAAATGTGTTTCTAGTGGATATAAAAAGTATAAAAGCTTTAAACAAATAAAATTTTCGGAAAAGACGTTTAGTTTTTAAACCATAAATAAAGTATAAAGGTACCTTACCTTACCTACCTACTTCTACCTATCTGTACCTAACACTGTAGCACAACCATTAAGGAAAAGTTTAAAAACCTTTATCTTTTATTTTATTGTCGTTATCTATCAGTAACTATCTAAAATGCTCCCACACTGCTTAGATTTTGCTTACGAGAGGGGCTCGACTAACACTGGATATTCATACCTACAAATTTGTACGAAATGCGCGAGACCAATTTAGCAATTGGTCGGTCTTTATTTCCTTTTGAGGTACAAATCCCTTTCAAACTAATACCTTTAAAGAAAAATAACTTTATGGTAAAATGACATTTTTAATTCAAGCTTTTTTGTTGACTTTGCTTGCATTGTCACCTAAACTACATTTGCGTACAAATTTCAAGTTGATGCCATTAACCGTTGAAAAGTTCCGGCCTGTGGAGACGATCCTAGCCAGACTACCAGGATGTCACTACCAGATTATTGTATTGTCACGCAATTTACAGAAGTGTGCCAAATTTCAAGTCAATTCGACTACTGGAAGTTGGTCGAATTCAACTTGCAAGATTTGGTTACAGACATACATGATGAGACAGGTAAAACTAAAAATAAAAGCTTGTAATTTTTAAAAATAAACGCTCTATTCCACTTAGGTACGGTCCCACTTGTTTTTATCTTCTTCAGTCTCACTAAGTTCCTGTCATCTCGAGTGAAACACAAAAGGAACTGGGTAGGCCTGTGTCTTAGATCAAGTGATAAAGAGTCTTAACGTTGTTTTGTTAGTTGCTTAGTTTGTTATACTGAGTACTTTATATATATCGGCGGCCGATCGTAAAATCCGCCAAATCACGAAATTCCTAGGCATATCGTTAAATGGCGCCATTTCATGAATTGGCTAAGGGACATCCGCCATATCGCTTAAAACTCACCGTTTAACGTTTTGCCTAGTGACGTTTAGGCAGATCATGAAATTCCTAGGCATATCATGAAATGCCACCATATTGGTTTGGCACTTTGCCGGCCGCTGCCGCGGCACGCTTGCTTCGCTCGCTCGGCTAGTGCGTTGTAGTCACAATTCATACTAACTACTCCCTCGCTTCGCTCGTCGTACGTTTTTTAATTTTGTTACACTTAAGATTATTCGAAGAAGTAAAGTAAAGCTAAATGCTAGATGTTTATAGCATGACAGGCGACGCCAGTTGTGTTCTAGGATGGCGTACATTGATAGCAGTATTTAATTTGTATGAAAAAAAAACTACTATAAACTCTTAAGATAGGTACATAACAATCTCATTTCCGTGTTTAAACATTTTGTATGCGCACCGTACCATAATCCACAATCATCCACAGCTAGGTCGAGAGACAAAAAAGGCTTGCCTCATTCACGAACTGCCAAGGTTAAGCCACGAGTTAACACTCCCTTGGCAACCGTCACACGTATTCCGCACATTTCCTCTGGCAAAAAACACAGCTAAATATGACAGGGGAATGATAAACTACCTTGTATCATTCTCGCACCAATGATTCCATAATAAAACGTACCGTTTCGTGTGGCCTTTATAATATTTTGCGGGTTGTAAACATGACGTGACACGAATTCAGGGGTTTTATTTTATGAGGTGAAAAGGTGAAAATTAACAAATCGTTTGGAGCTTTTCGTTTTTTTAGGATGTTGCGTTATGACCTTTATTTTTATGTCTGTATGTAAAACGTTGTACATAGCAATTAAACGTTTATAAAATAGCTGTTGCTCGCAACATATTTTTAACCCCCGACGCAAAAAGAGGGGTGTTATAAGTTTGACCGCTATGCGTGTCTGTATGTCTGTGTGTCCGTGTGTGTGTCTGTCTGTCTGTGGCACCGTAGCTCTTCAACGGGTTGACCGATTTGAACGCAGTTTTTTTTCTAGCGATGGTTCTTAGACATGTTTATCAAAATCGGTTCGGCCGTTTTTGGGATATTGAACTTTGAAGTGACAAAGTCGGGGTTTTTCCAACTTTTTGTTGGTTAGGTTAGTTATGTGATGCGATTTCAAATTATTGTCTTTAGCCCATTTTAATCTATTCAAAAGAAACATAAGCTTAGTGACTATTGGTTGTTAACATCTTACTTCCTATCCTATTCTATCAAATATTGTAAATGAGAAAGTTTATGAAGATGTTTGGACCTTACCTACAATAACGGCTAAAGGGATTTGAAACATGGCGTACCATCAGCCAAATATGTGGTCTACCACCTTGAAGTTGATAATCGTTTGCATGTCAAAAAACAATAATGCCAATAGGCGTGTCTGTCAACTTGAAAGTTCGCCCTTAGCGACATATTCACTTGATAGGAATTTGTTTAAAAATTGATAGACCACTTAATTTATTTGGCTGATGGTACAATAGGTATAAAATACTATACCTATATTGAGACCCTGAGATAACATCCAGTAATTCATTCCCGTGGTATAATATTTTGACTTAAAACATGAGTAGAGGGCGCTCTCTAAAATATTGAAGGTTTCAAAATGACGTGATAACTTTGTAATTAATAGATTACAGACAAATCAATAGAAAGCGTCGTCCAATCGAATATTGTGTTTAAAAATGTTGCCTCTACATTTTTTGGGCCAAACTTCAAGGTTCTTTCCCTGTTTGGTGATACTCGCTTGCCCCCCTGTCATATAAAAAAACAATTTAAATTGTTTCTAGTGCTCGCAGTTCTAACGCAGGTGCAGCCGCGAGTTTAAACTATTTTCTTTTAACCCAAGAACATTACGATAAAGATCAATGTGACAAATCTTTTCCAGCAACATAGGACACTTAGTTCCATTCTGTGTTTTGACGTCCAATAACCGCCTGAGTCCTAACATTTTTTAACAAACTTAGTGCTTAAGACCTAGACGTGGTTGAGCTGCTTTGTTATTTTGGATATTATTTCAAAATTCTTAGAATTCTTTATTCAATGAACAATTTGTACTTTATAAAGTGCATTCGGCCGTTATTCTTAGTGTTAATTGGTCTTTTATAAAGTACGCGAGGACTTAGGAGGATAACAACAAAACTAAGCGCATCGATGTGAGGTCAAGCAAACGTCTTTTGTTTGATATTGGCCTTTTGTCTATAGATTAAGGTTCTGTCTATAGAGCTAATAAAATAATCATCACCATCATGTCTGCTGAAAGCGTACCTACCTATCATATTTGTTTTCCATTAATTTCATTTTTTGTAATTACTTTGTCTTGACATCATTTGCCATCAAATACATGGAAAAATATTTTTTAAGCCGTGTCGGCCTAGTGGGTTGACCTATCGCCTCTCAAGCAGAGGGTCGTGGGTTCAAACCCCGGCTCGCACATCTGAGTTTTTCAGAATTCATGTGCGGAATTACATTTGAAATTTACCACGAGCTTTGCGGTGAAGGAAAACATCGTGAGGAAACCTGCACAAACCTGCGAAGCAATTCAATGGTGCGTGTGAAGTTCCCAATCCGCACTGGGCCCGCGTGGGAACTATGGCCCAAGCCCTCTTGTTCTGAGAGGAGGCCTGTGCCCAGCAGTGGGACGTATATAGGCTGGGATGATGATGATGTAATGTAATTGTTTACCCTTAAACTATGTAAACAACAACAACACACACACTTTTGCATTTATAATATTAGTATGGAATGGATAATGATCTAGCTTTGGTCTTATCTCTGGAGAAAGGTTGGTTACTGAGTTTTAGCCCGAGTGGAGCTCGGTCGCCCAGGTACTCTTTAATAACCTAACCAACAAAAAGTTGGAGAACCCCCGACATTGTCACTTTAAAGTTCAATATCTCAAAAACGGCTCAACTGATTTTGATAAAACATGTCTAAGAACCATCGCTAGAAACCCAGCTTTCAAGTAAAAAAAAACTGCATTCAAATCGGTTCACCCGTTTAAGAGCTAAGGTGCCACATACAAAAACACAGACACACATAGCGGTCAAACTAATAACACACGTCTTTTTGCGTTGGGGGTTAAAAACAAAACCAAACGGAGACGTATCAGTAAGAAAACTTCAAGAGGCGAAAAAGCTCTCACTAATAAATTAACTCAACTTACTAATAATTATTATATTTTTGTTAGCTCTTGAGGAATAATAAACGATTTAATAATTAAAAGTCAAAATACTTATTTGTACATGATCAGCAATCCTGCCCAAGGTTGTATCAAAAGTTTATAAATATTGTTCAGGTGAAAACTAATATAAAAGTTCTTACAAATCGATCTATGTGCCGCTTAAATGAGCAAATAGGTCCTTCCAAAAAACCTTATCATTCATCACTCTATTTTCATAGAAATAATATAAGTAGGTACATGGTGGAAAAATGTTATGAACCCCTCAGGAAAACTGCCTTAAGTTTTTTAGTTAGCTCATTTTTCTCAAAGGCCCGTTCCCTCTACGGCCCATCATTTTTTTCCACTCTGTATTTATTTTAGAGCAATGAGACGCTTTAATTGCTATTTACAACATAAATAAGCAATGATTTTCTACTATTTGTTGAATGTCTGTAGCTTTTATACTTGCTTTCAAGTATGCCATTAATAAACTGAATAAATAGATCGTATTTTTTGTTAACTTCTTACATATCACCCAATCTGCAGGTTTCAGGATTTTATCCCTATCACGAATAAAACGTAGCCTTTGTGTCCATACGACCAGATATCTACATAGGTACCAAATTTGTTCAAGCCATTTTAGCTTGAAGGAGTAACGTACACACACACATTCCAAAACCACCACTACCACCACTAACCACGAATAAAACATACAAAAAAAACAAAATCAAAATATCCTTATTTCATATCTATAAGTAAGTAGATTTACAGTACCTGGGGCGTCCCTTTAGGCTAAAAAACCTGTGTTAGAACGCTCCGCTCGTCCAACATTTTTGACACGTATTAACTTATTGACAATATTATAAGTAACAGTATTTTATAATAACTAATCAATATAGAGAGTAACAAATAAATAAATAAATAAATAAGCTTCGTAGATGTGTAATCTATCCTGTGTGTGTGTGTGTGTGTGTGTGTGTGTGTGTGCGTGTGTACAAACCGCGACATTCACGACGTACGGTAGAGGAAACTGAATCACGTAGGTATAGTCAAGTGTAAAAATATAAAACTTATTCAAAGTTTCAGAAATATGTATGTGTATTTTGTTGTACATTTTACTGTACCAGGGTTTCTACATTGTGATTTCTTTGGTGAATGCATGGGATGTTAAGATGACCTTAGTAAGCAAAAAGGTTCCACCCTGGTACGCGATTCAGTTTCCTTGGCTGTACTGTAAAGGGGGAAGCTTTGCAAGATAGCTGCATTAGAGAACGGTTCCGTTTTTGCCACGTTCATTAAGATCTTTATCCCACCCATATAGTAAATCCTCCATTATACGTTCAAAAACTATAGATAATGACCAGCATTACAACATTGGATTCTATAATGAACACGGCTGTATCGTAATAGTCATTACGAGACAGATATCTGTATCGTAAATGAGATTTCATACATCATTACAGCACCGGGGCTTGCGCGCCGCGCGCACGAGCAGCAGCAGGTCGTCGCGCGCAGCTCGTGGGGCAGACATACCTACCTAGTTAGAGTTAATGCAGGTCATTCTCAATGGTTCTTGAACACATGATAGAGGATTTAATATATGGATGTAGATAAAATATTGTATGCACCCGTCTGTAATTAGGCCTTCAAACACTCATCTGAGCCTATTACGATACAGTTGCATAAATAACTATTGTCACACTGTAGATATATCTTAATAACAACAATTTGTCTTGCATACTCTTTACATTTATTTTATTCTGAATTTATGGATATTTTATATTATGCTTGATGAGGTCAAATCTTGAAAGTGTATAGCTTACTTTCATTAATAAAATTTACTTTAAATTTGGTACGAACTTTTAGTTTAGACGACAAAGTAAGTATATGTACAAGTAGTAACGGAAAGTATAGATACAGCAAAAAGGGTCTATGAAGACAACTGTCATGTAAGCCACATCTAACCCGTGCTTAAATTTTATTTTGTAAAGTCACTACCGCAGATATAGATTACACTAGATAACGCAGACACCTCAATCTGTGTGAAAACCAACCGTGTCACTTTTTTATATCTACTGTGACATCTCAAGAGCGAATTAGAGATGTGAATTCCCCGATGTTTTTTTTAAACTGGATGGCAAACGAGCAAGTGGGTCTCCTGATAGTAAGAGATCACCACCGTCCATAAACATCTGCAACACCAGGGGTATTACAGATGCGTTGCCAACCTAGAGGCCTAAGATGGGATACCTCAAGTCCGCGCAAAATCGATTCAAATGAGCCGCCCACCCGCGCCGTTGGGCTCAAGTCAGCCACTAGCCATGATTAGTCAGTTAGCGGTCAGTCTTTCTATGGGTTCGAACACGCGAAGTAGATGCATTTGCGTAATCTAGTGTAATCTATATCTGTGGTCACTAGAATCTAAGGCATTAAGTCCTAACTCTACTAGTAATCAACGAGTAGCTAAGTATATGTCTGTCACGGGTGCCAAACAAGGCTTGGACCTGCCAATATTTCAGTAAGCTGGCGCTTCGTGACCTCGTTTGATGGTCGAAGCCTAGAAATAGCTCGAACTTTGAACTAAATACCGACGTATATCAAACTCTGTTGTGAAATTGACTAAAATGACAACGTCTAACTTTGTCTAATCTAAGTTAATTTGTGTTAGTGAAATAAACTGGATAACTCGCATCTTAAATCGAATAGCTTGACTTGTTTTAGGCTAAAGGAGCGGCCACACCGCTGCTTAAAAAACTGTTGTCTTACTCTCCATGCCGAAACACAACAGTGCAAGCACTGCTGCTTCACGGCAGGATTAGCGAGCAAGAGCGCTAGAGCTAATAATTATACTATCGACACCTCTACTAGCGTCATGATTACGCGCAATTGAACAATTAAAGAGCATGTGGTCAAGAATTTTATTAACCAACTGGAACTTAAAGATTAACTCACTAAAATAAAGCCTGCAGGTGTCTATGGGCGGTGGTGATCTCTTACCATCAGGAGACCCACTTGCTCGTTTTCCATCCAGTCGAGTAAAAAAAGACTAATCCACTGAATCTACAGACTTCAATTTAACGGACCTATCTTGAGTGTGACAAATTGGGTTTATTGAAATCTCTACAGGTTAGAAAACTAGTTGTATATATTTCCAACAGGCGAAAGCTGCGCGCGTAATCTATTTTATAAGCTTGATAATACTCTCACGGTCCTTGGTATTAAAAAACGTTATATAAAAAGCACCTTCCGTGGATATTTCTCCATATTAAACAGCAAACTAAACTTCAGTATATCGCACACACAATAAATAATAAACTTGGCCTTTACTTGCCCTTTTTTTTACTACATCGTAAAACTCACAAAAGGGGATATTGCAGAACGAGAGACTTTTCTGGGTAGTTAAATTTTTTATGTGCCGTAGGTTAGTAAATGTCACAATTTGGCGAAATTGCCGCTGTAAAACAAATGTTTAGTTGACCGAAAGCACAGCTTAATTTGATGTTTGACCACTTAAATAAAAAAATAAATAAATAAATATCACGGGACAATTCACACCAATTGACCTAGTCCCAAAGAAGCTAGCAAAGCTTGTGTTTATGGTACTAAGCAACGGATAAATGTAAATATAGATAGATACATAGTAAACACCAAGACCCGAGAAACAAACATTCGTATTTTTCATACAAATATCTGCCCCGACACGGAATCGAACCTCGGGACCTCAAGCTTGTAGTCAGGTTCTCTAACCACTAGGCATCTGTCGTCAAAAAACTTCATATATTAAAAGGAGTGCGGTGCATGCAACTGAATTATAAATTAAAATCATCAACTAATTGGAGCGTTGTTCTTTTCAACATTCAACATAATTATATTAAACTCTACTGTTATTTGTACACATTATGTAGACAAGCGGTAGCTTGTCAAGCCATGTTCAAGCTAACAAAACTGGCAAGAAGCACCGTGTGTAATTTTACCCGAACCATTTGGAGTCACTTTTGAGCCCCTCATAACTCAAAAACTATTTCACATAAACATGTCATATTTGACTTCGGATATCTTCTATCTTCTTATACTTAGGATAATACATATATTGAAGCCTAAGGTCGGACTTGGCTAGTTTTCATATACGAATTATATTATAGCCTTCGCAAGTTTTAAAAGCTGTATGTTGTTATTTTATTCTTCGGAAAATTTGGCTTGCTGGTATAAACTAGGACTGTTTTTAATAATAATTCGTATATAAGAACTAGCCAAGTCAGACCTTAGGCTTCAATATATTATCATAAGTTATGAGAAAAAAATACATTTTAAGTTGTTATAAAACATTTTATATTGTTATAAATAAATTACAGGACTGATCATAGAACTTGGCATCTTGGCACTTGGCGCCCATTTGGATCTCACTTCTTTTGTCGTTAAAGTAAACAATCAAGGCATATATTGAACTTGGCTCCCATTTCACATTTATGTTTTGATGGGTAGGTACTTACCAGAATTGTCGTGCAGTTTAAAAACTCCATCCGTGTTTAGCCCGCGAGTGTAGAATATTTTTTTGTTTTATATACGTTATTTTAATAAAAAAATATTAACATTCAAAATAAAGTAAAACATTAAAGTACAAACAATTTATTAAATCAGGTTTAATTTTGTGCTCTCGTAAAAATACAAATGGAAAATAATTTCGTTGTGTTTATTGTGGACGAGCATTATCTCTATCTTTAATTAATATTTTTGCTACGATAAAGTCCGCTAAAGAAATCATAATTGTACACGTTTTGTCTAAGAATATTTCCGCTTAAAACTGAACTTATGTAAGATGAAATTATATTAATTTTTCGGCAATTTCACTAAATTAATTTTTGTAAAGAATCCAGGGCAAAAAAAGCAAATGTTTACCTCATTTAGCTATTTTTTTGGCAATTACGACGCAGTCCTCATCTGTTTCCAACAAGCCTCCTTTTGAAATTAAAACTACCTACACCTTAATTACCTACACCAATGAAATAGAGTCAGCAGCAATATAAAACATCGAATTCAGACAAAAAAAAGCACCAAGCCAATTCCAATTTAACGCATAAGCCCGCTGCTTCCCAAAACCCTCCGTAACTTGGAGATCCGAGGAAACCCGGATGAATAGGTCTACCCAAGACTAAAATGTGTGTTAATTTACAGCGGTTTCCGGTGATGGATGGAGTCGTTAAGATACCTAACTAGCTCGTGAGAACATTCGGTCGATAGGATCAAGACTACTCGATATAGTTAGCTGTAGCAGTAGCTGGAGCCTGGTGCAATTTAGTGCCAACATAGCATAGTAATCCATTATAACTATGATGGAATACGTGTCTTATGGTGCTCATGATTACCATTTAATTGCCTTTTTTGTTATTGATAAAACTAATTATTTATTATTATAAGGTAGAATGGTCGGCTATGTTAAAAAAAACAAGCGAATTGATTAATATACCTGGCTCTAATAAGATTACTACATACCGGGGTGAAAAAACCATAGGTACAGTCTACTAAGACACGAGTTTTAAATAACTTTATCAAAAGTCAAAGTTGAGTTAAGAGTGTTCAATTAAAATCATGCGATTTACTATGGCTTTTGGCAATCATATCAACTAGATTCTAGTCTGATTTAAAATATCAATCCATAGTTATTATTTTACTATTTCTATAAAAGAAATTATTCTTCTTATACTTCTCAAATTGTTACAAAATATTGTTTGACAACCTGTAGCAATGCTCCAATGGTGGACAAAGGTCTCTGCCTTGAATTTTCAACTCGTCCTGTCTGCATTTATATATGGGCCAGTCAAAACATTACAAATATACGTTTGCTCGTTATGCAAAAAGAAAGATATATTCTTGTTCATTCGTGTTCTTGTTTACATACTCACAAAAACGTTGACAACTCTGTCTTCTAGTTGAGAACCTTGCTCAACCCTTATGTCAACTGGAGTTGACGTGTCGGCCATTTTGAAAAATCTACCGCGCGGGAGTTCCTACATCAGAGGGGACTTAAAAAGCTCGAGAGCTTTACCTCAGAAGGTTACAACAGCGTGAATGTAATTTATTCGGTAATGTAATATAATGTAATGTAATGTTATTTAGATTGTTATTGGAATATTGGTTACTTCCTATTTATTCGGTTGACAGTTTTTCTAACGATCAGTTATGACATAATATGATCAAACATTACCTCAGTTAAATACGAAGAAGCCGTTACACTGAAAGTACCTAATCATATTTCTCATGCCACAATGCATTATTTTTCAAAAATAACATAAGTGAATAGTGATTATATTCTTGTGCTTGACTTGATAGGGGTATTGGATGTACTCGTAGCTTGGTATTTAGAATACAACAGATTTTGAGTAATTGGCAACCGTTTTAGTAAGAGACAGGTCAAGTTAGAACGAGGACAGTAACTATCTTGGAATATTTTTTTATAATAAATGAACATTAACCAACTACACATAAGAATTAAATTAGGTTTGCTGCATTGATTTCGATAAATATTAAAATATACCTACCTTCTTACCTATCTGCTTATTAAAATTCTCTATATGCATACTTCAAAACAAATTATAAGAATTTTGTTTGGTAAGACTACTCAAGATCCAGCCGCATCGCCACCACTAATTCTAAATCTGTCGTCTAATTTCAGTGAATGCCATTAGCTTTTGGCGTAAATAACAAGGTATCCCTAAAGGAGACAGTGTTATTCTTAGCATATACACATGTAACACTGAGTCAGTCGTTCTCTCTTACCTATCTAAGCAGGAAACCCAAGCAAAACCAAATCGTGCTCTCTTACCACCAGTTCTTGTAAATATCAAGATGATTTGTAGTTTGTGGAATGAAATTAGAGTATTTTACTGCCTTCGTATTAACGATAAGCTTAATTTTCTGAAGGAAATTAACCTCGACCTATGTTACTTTTACTTAGAAATTAGTTTCCGCTACATTTGTTAGTAATTTAGCTCGTGCGTAAATTGCTTAGTGCTTGTTAATTGCAGACCGTTACCTGCTTAATTGTTTGATCCTATTTTGCTTATATTATGTATAAATTCGAAAGTTTGTATTTAGCGTGTTAGTTAACATATAATTTATCTGGCCTATATACTTATATACTATCTATTGGGCTTCGATCACTCACTCCTGCTGGGTCGTACTGAGGCAACGATATATTCAATTTTTAGTTATTTCTTTTGAGCCTATTCTATTTTTTTTGTTATAATTTTATGTATCGCAGTTATTAGGTAGATACAATTTTACTTCTAGTGTTCTTCATCTGAAGACCTTGATACAATTCAATACAATACAATGACTCTTTATTGCAAACCACAAATAGTAAGCCATACACAAAACAGGTAACACAGAGAGAAAATTACGACTATTACGAGGTAAACAAATACTTAGGCATGATGATAATTTTAGAGAATCAAAGTGCTGTTTACGCAAATAAAGCCCCGGGTTAAAGCTACTGTCAAACAAATAAGATGATGCAATTAAGTCTTCTTATTTTTAGTTAAAGTGGTTCGTTTTGTATTTAGATGATTATTGGAGATGAACAGACCACATATAATTACTGTATCCTTATCCATGCGGTTGTCCGGAAAAGATCTCTTTAGGTAATTATACCGCCTGTTGTTGACCTGTGGTTGTGTTCATGTTAAAAAAAATATTTGTATTATTCTCTTTAAAACATGTTTAAGACACGTATGTTTAGTCAAAAGCTAAAAAATCTCATATTAAATTTAGGTTTCATTTGCTTAATTAATCACGTGAGCGACAAAAAGTGCTATCACAAAGGATTTCCAACCTTGCTTTTAAATATCATTATAGTTCTCTACGTACTGTTAAATGCCGAGGTTGCCTACTTTATATTAAAAGTTGGTGCCATTTGGAGCTATCGGGTTTAAGGGGCTTCAGAGACCAGCCGACCGTTAAATCGCCTTAACGGATATACTTAGCGACAGAATTACTAGCTGATCTTAAAATGTAAAGACTTATGCTAAATCGGTTTAAGGAAACTTGAAAGCATTAGGGTGAGTAAAAATCTTACCACCCCTAATACAATTTTATAAGGGCTCCAGTTTCAAAATGGATGGGAATTAAAATATTCGTTAGTATTATTAAGAGACTAAAGTGAGAGCAAAAGCACGACAGTCTGTACTGTTAAAGCAATAACAAAAAAACATAAAACGAACTACATATACTACACAGCATTGAAAAGACTAACTGTAACTTCCACGCTGAAGATGACAGATAGACTGGCCAGCAAAAGCTGTCTACGACAAACCGCGGCAAATTTAGAAAAAAACGAGGCTGACAACACTTGCTGTACACTGATCAACGATGTTACTTATATATTATTTAAATTTTCCAGATATTAAATTATACTCAGGACTCTTCAAGCTGCATCAACATTCATTATAGTAATGTGTGAAAGTTGATGATGCGCTTCAGGAATCCCTTGGTAAATTTTATGACCTTTGTCAGTACCTATTGACGTACAGTCCAGACGCATCAATTTTTGGACCATTTAGACCAGATTGGCGTTGAATATATCTTCTAACATTTTAATTCTAACATAATCTTATAACATTTTGCATTTTGAGGATGGTAAGAGGTTGAATTAAACAAAATATAATTAATTTATTTCTTAAAGCAGAATTATAAAAATTATCTAAGCCGGGTTAGAATGACCATGGGTCCATGGGGAATACCTATGTCAATTTTTACAATCTCAAAAATGATATCAGATTAAAGTTTCGTAAAAATGCGTGGACAGTTCGCTGGCCAGAGTCTAGCTCCCTAAGAATAATGTAATTTTTTAAATGTACTTTAGTGCCAAAAGCTACAATAGTCGCTGTGGCCTATTTATTCTTGAAAATCACAATTTAAAACTATTTTTATTTCCATGTCATAAAACTCAACGACCGCGACTTACTTGGCCAACTGAAGCATATTCCGTTATGATGCCATTGTTTACATGGTTTCTTATTATACACCAAAAAAACCACAACTAAGTACGTATTAGGAGATATTTTCTTCTTCAAAGTCTCTACACTCTGGACGGGCTGAGTGGTCACAGAGATATCACAATCAAACTTAAATTTTTACCGACTTCAAAAAAGGAGGAGGCTCTCAATTCGAGTATATGTTTTTAGGGTTCTGGAGACAAAATGGCAAAAACGGAACCCTTATAGTTTCGCCATGTTTGTCTGTCTGTCTGTCCGTCCGTCCGCGGCTTTGCTCAGGGACTATCAATGCTAGAAAACTGTAAGTTTGCACGGATATATATTTTGTAAACTATGCCGACAAAATGAACAAGAAAATATTAAAAAAAAATTTTTTTAGGGTATCTCCCATAGGCGTAAAGTGGGGGTGTTTTTTTTTCTCATCCAACCATATAGTGTGGGGTATCGTTGGATAGGTCTTTAAAACCGTTAGGGGTTTGCTCAGACGAGTTTTCGATTCATTGACATTTTAGCGAAATATTCTACTTTAAAGTGCAAATTGTCATTAAAATCGAGCCGCGAGACTACTTAAACTTTACTTGACTCTCAAATAGCAGTCTAAGGTATAAAATATACCTAAACTTGAAAGATTCCGCATAAAATACGAAATCCTTAGAAAAATATTACTTAATTTATTCGTAATGGCTACGGAACCCTATGTTTGTTACGTAATAACTCCGCCAATTGGAACCGAATTTTAAAATTCTTTTTTAGTTATAAAGGATATACATCCGAGGTGGTCCCATTGACACCAAGTCAAGATCTGACTATAGAGATTATGGCATTTTTAACATCAAGTCAAGTATTTACATTCAGAAAGTATCATTTGGTGAACTGGACCCTGATAAAGAAGACCGTAGGTACCGGTTCTCTGTTATAAAATGATATAACTATGCTGTGTTTTGAGCTTAATGGAATCGTTGTGAGATGCACTTTGGCTACACATCACTAAAAACTATGAAAAAAAAATAACAAAAAATGGAACCCACTTCAAAAACCATGAAAATAATTTTCTACTAGTTTGAAGTCGGTGCCTCAGCACGAGGCAGTAGGATACAGTATGTAGGTGAGGTAGACGACTATAGTTCCACTCCTGCTGGAGTTATTTATTTATTTATTCATCTTCAAAGTTTTTGAAGCGGGTTCCATTTTTGGTTAAAAAATGGAACCCACTTCAAAAACCTTGTGATTTTTTGGATAAAAAATATTTCACTTAAATATACTGTAACTAGAGAACGCTGCAAAAAATAGAAAATAAATACTACAACCGGAATCCTGAATCTAAACTTTCGCTATGTAGCCATAGGTCACGAGGTGAGGTCGGTTGAGGATTGATATTTCATTATCTTCCAATTATTTCAGAAGATAATGCAGTGGGTTCCCTTTGCCTTCTTCCCAGTAGCGCTGGAAGCTGGAAGTGAGGAGTTTGTAATTGCCAATAGAGAAATCTGCACTTTCACATTGGCTCTTCTTCTAATTCAATTTCAAATCATTTATTCAGTAAATAGGCCGCAATGGGCACTTTTACAAGTAATTTTTTAAACTACCGGCGCTTTTGGAAATACCATCATTGCCAAGAAGAATGCGCCGCAAGAAACTGATTACTGGAAGTGTTTTGGATACGAGTACAATTTGCAAAATTAGACTCGAACAAACCAATATCACAAGTCAAGTAATACTCCTAAAAGACAACAAACTGGAAAGGCCTTGGTCAGTCGCTAAGCAAGCCAGCAGCAATACTAAAAAAGCTAAAATCTAAAGCCTAATATATTTGCAGTGCGCAAACCTCAATATATTCCCCAGTAAATATTAAACTTGGGCTGCAGAGTATTGTCAAACGTGGTTGGTGTTGGAAGACGGCCAAGAGCGTCCGAATTAAAACACTCGTATATCACCGAGGAACTTGTGATGTCTAGGTGGGGACACTAGATACCGTGGAAGCATTTAATACCTATATTTCTGCGAGTAAACGTTAGATAACAGTCATGTTTAGGTACGATAGAACTTTGTGTAAATTGTTTCTCAGCATATTTAAGGAAGAATTGGTATTTTTACTATTGCAATACTTAAATTTAACTGTCTTACAATATTTTATTATCTTCAAGCGGAAAATATATAATAAAAGCAGCAGTGTTTGAAGTCAAAAGTCTTTGAATAGTGTGAGTTGCCAGTGATGACAATCTGAGACGTGGGCGCTAACGATGGGCCTCATGAGGAAGCTCAAAGTCACTCGGAGGACTATGGCGAGGGCTATTCTCAGGGTTTTTCTGCGGGATATAATCAGAAATGATGATATCCGCAGTAGAACTAAGGTAACCGACATAGCCTGAAGAATTGCGAAACTGAAGTGGCAGTGGGCGGGGCATCATTGCTCTCAGGATTGATGGCCGATGGGATAAGAAGGTTCTCGAATGGCGTCCGCGGACCGGGGAACGAGCTGTCGGTAAGCCTCCAACAAGATGGAGCGACGACCTGGTTAAGATCGTGGGATCGCGGTGGATGCGGAAAGCGCAAGACCAGTCTGAGTGGAAAGTCTTGGGGGAGGCCTGTGTCCAGCAGTGGACGTCTTTTCGCTTTGCATGCGCGCGCGTATTCATGTGTGTTAGTATGTGTGCGAAAGTTCCATTGCGAGAGAAAGGTCTTCAAGTGGCGACCATGCACCAAAAGACGAAGCATCGGCAGACCTCCCACTAGACAGACAGACACAAACACACACACACACACACACACACACACACACACACACACACACACACACACACACACACACACACACACACACACACACACACACACACACACACATATACACACACACAGACACACAATAGCGGTCAAACTTATAACACTCCTTTTCTTGCATCGAGGGTTAAAAAGAAGACGTCTCTCTGCATGACGACTTAACCATGCCCGTAAAACATTATGTAATCAAATAAATTGAGGTACAGTTATGCCAATATGATTCGGAACGCAACAAGCCCCTATGTTAGCCTTTTCCAAACCCAGACTTCCAGAGCGTATTTACAAAAACTACTTCGAAACTTACTTCGTTAAACTTACCTAAGTTAGTTTCAACATCGTTTTCCCCAAAAAAGCCGTGGTCATTCTCAGGTAGGAGGAATAAACTAGCATATATCTTTTTTGGTTCAGTGCGTTCCACAAAAACATAGGCAAGAAAAAACTTTACGACATTACGATATAAGGAAAATGGTCGTGTTATACTTCGTAAGTAGTTTGGGCGTGAGCTAGTTTCCGCTGCGGATTTTCTTGCTTGATAACAAGTTTATAATAATAACTTTATCGGGGTTACGTTATAAACATCCTTACTTTTGGCGGTGAATTTGGCGCAACATAGTCAAGTGTACATGCGCTTTAAATATATTCCCACAGACCGGCGTGAAAATAGTAATTTAGCTACTGTGTTTCATACGGTGCCTTGCCCCCCTCCTCCTTCCCCCCTTTAGCCTCACTTTTAGCCCGGCAACGCACCTGCAGTCCTAATAATGCTGTAGATGCCCATGGGCGGCGGCGATCACCATCAGGTGACCCGCACGCTTGTTTGCCAGCTATTTGACATAAAAAAAATCACAGCAGCAGTTTTTGTTTACTTAGCTTGAAGAAGCACGTGAAATAAAACAACCAATCTAATGTCCTGAAAGTTTGTAAGCATCTTTAAATATCCAGTGTTTAAGTCCCGATATAGCTTAAGCTGAAGTGGCAATGGGCGAAAAAAGCCGTCGTGGCCTAGCGGTTTGACCTATCGCCTCTCAAGCAGAGATTCGTGGGTTCAAACCCCGGCCGCCCGCACCTCTTGAGTTTTTAAAAATTCATGTGCGAAATTACATTTGAAATTTACCACGAGCTTAACGGTGAAGGGAGGAAGCCTGCACACGCCTGTAAAGTAAATCAATAGTGTGTGTGAAGTTCCCAATCCGCACTGGGCCCGCGTGGAACTACGGCCCAAGCCCGCTCATTTTGAGAGGAGGCCTGTGCCAGCAGTGGGACGGAAATAGGTTGGGATGGAATGATGGATATCAATGGGCGAGCCACATCGCTCAAAGAACAGCTGAGATAACCGTTGGGGAGAAAAATCCCCGAGTGGTAACCTCTTACCGGAATACGAAGCGTTGGCTGGCCTCCTACTAGGTGGACTGTGTGGTATACTATGAGGGTACATTTAATATTGTTACGTTGTAAGGTAGATAAATAAATCAGTTGTGTCGTTGACCTAGCGTGTCCTTCGCATCGCTCGGTGCGCACAAATCACACATTAAACTATAAGTTGCATCCCCTAACAGTGGCGAAGTGTCAGATATTTCCATGGTAAAGCCGAAGCAAAATCGCTTACATCTTTCACAGATCCTGAACGTTCTGTTGTCCTATTTTGTACGAGTAAATGTTGGTCAAGCCGGTGGGAATCGAGTTCTATACACGCTTCGCTACTGTCCCCTACTAAAGTCACTAAGGTAGCCCATTTCAACTCTTCTTTTATTTCATTAAGGGCGATGAACTGCTTAACGCGTCTTATCTCGTAACTCGACCACTTTTTGCTCGATAAGTTTTTTCAATTGGCATTTTTGTTTAAACACTATCACGCACGCGATAAAGTAAATTTTGAGTTTAGAACTCGTCGCCAGTAATATTTAGGGAATAATTTAGTGAAGCGATGCGAAGGTTATGCTAGGACAACGATACAACTGATTTATCTACCTAACAACGTAACAATATTAAATGTACCCTCATAGTATACCACAGACTGATATCACGAGTGCTGCGGGCAACCGAAAGATACAAATGGCGATTTCTAAGGGGGCCTCTGTTCAACAGTGGACGTCTTCCGACTGATGAATATGATTTTCTTTTTTTTAACGTTAAATATCTTACGTATATCTAAATGGGATGCAATGCGAAGCGCTAATGCGACTTCAGGTCATTGTACGCTCTAGTTTGGCAACCACAGGCACTCTCCTATCGCACTTGTGAGATAAGGGATTTACTTCGCTTAGCGGGATTTAGAGCCCAAAATATAGTCTTTCTCCAGAACAACTATAACACGGTATTAGACTTTTATAATTTATTTTACAAATTAAAGCTTTACAAATACAAATAATTACGTTCGGATTTCAATTCCATAGTGTTAGCAGTTAAAAATTACAATCTTATCGCCATGGTTAGTAGTTTATAAAAAAAATTGTCATGCTAGCTAAGGTTTAGCTTTAGGCTTAAAGACATTTTATTCTCATATAAGACATTACATCACTTCCATGAGACAATAGTTTGCATTAAGTATCACTAATTTATTATAAAATATAAATAACAAAATCCTAAACTTAAATAAAACTAAATGCCCCAGTGCACCGGCATTACAGGCGCTAGCAGTTGCACATAACGTTTACAATGCATAATTATTATCGTTTTTTTTAAATCTACTTTTAGAAATAACAGATTTGAAATTCAAGATAAGGCAGAGAAAGAAATACACCAGCTACAAAAAACGTTTTAAAAGGAGACAGAATTCTGATACCTATATAGATTTTTCATAAAATATAGATAGGGTTTCTTTAAACTGGTCAATACATCGTCACTTTATTTGGAAACGGTTTTCAGAATAAACTCATAATAATATATATATTTCTATATATAGAAATTGAAACACTATATTTTTTAGAAAAACTTATTTTTTGCTTATTTTTTACGTATAGCAACCAACCATATCTGTCATTCTTTTTTTAAATTTATATCATATCAAAACGTAATCGTAGCTTGGAAAATATCCAAGAAATTATGACGCAAAACCCAAACAAACAAGCCAAAATAGGGCATACAATGAAGTCATATGGAAGTATGTACCATCAATAATGCCTTATATCCCTAGAATGCTGAGAAAGTCACGCGGTTGAGGCTCTCCGTAAACAAGTGTTTGTGGGAACAGCCATTTGGAATGAAATAACAAGTTTGTTTTATATAATGTCGGGATATATTTTTCTTTAATTGTTCTTGAAGGTCAAGTTTCATTAGAGTTCTGTACTCGAAAGATAATAAACGGAACCATATAAATATTGCTAGACTGTCCGTCCGTCAATCCATCAAAAAACTGTATCTCAAGACTCATAATAAATGCAATAGCTAAATTTTATATTTATAGTTAAATCCCATCCCAAGTTAGATCCCATAGAGCTTATGGGAACGGAAGCAATACCATGTCCTCGGTACCGCTTTGCTTTCAGAGCATGACATGAGTGCGTGTGAGCTAGCTTTGGGGCGGCAGACGTGAGCTTGCCTTCGAAATCCAAAAGCTGGTTACTTGAAACTAAAAACTTAAAAAATGGTTACTTGACCTGAAATGTATATTTCAGAATTAAATTATTATTATTTATTTTTTTAATTTATGACGGTGGAAGCATTCTACACTTCCACTGAACGTTTTGTAACTAAGGGTATACATCCCTGTATTTTTTTTTTGTATTTTTTTCTCTAATTGTATACAGTAGTTTTTAAGTATTTTATTTGTAATTATTTATTTTGAAAGTTTCTTGCGGCGCATTCTTCATGGTATTTCCGAAAGCGCTGGTAGTTTAAAAAATGACGTGTAAACTTGCCCATTGCGGCCTATTTACTGAATAAATGATTTGAATTTTGAATTTTAATTAAAAAAATCTAAAAAAAAATACAAGAAAACTCCACACTGCATACATTTTTTTTGGAGCAAGATTAGTAACTTACCTACTTACTAGCTAGACGCGTGGCCTAAATAGGTCTAGGCACGCACACACTTCACAACTCGGTAGAAACAGCTTCGAGAAAGAGGCTAATAGGCGAATACAGTTGGGCTGGGCTGCTTTCGGGAAACTTCGGCATATCTTGTCGTCTGACACCCCTCAGTGCCTAAAAACGAAAGTCTTCAACCAGTGCGTCCTACCAGTTTTAACCTATGGAGCCGAAACGTGGACCTTGACTGCGGGGTTAATACACAAATTCAAGGTCGCTCAGCGTGCTATGGAGAGAGCAATGCTAGGGGTTTCTTAGAAGAATAAAATCCGAAATCACATTATCCGAAAAATAACGAAAGTCACCGACGTTGCTCAGAGAATTAGTTCGCTGAAGTGGCGCTGAGCTGGCCACGTCTGTCGCAGGGCCGATGAACGTTGGAGTAGACGAGTCCTCGAATAGAGACCACGGACGGGAAAACGTAGTATAGGGAGTCCTGAGGCATAGCTGGCGGCGGATGGATGCGAGGGGCTGAAGACAGATTGTTTTGGCGCGCCATGAAAGAGGCCTATGTCCAGCAGTGGAATGCTGTGTGCTGATGATGATGATGATGACGCACACACTGTGTGATTTGTGTGTGTTCTTAAGTATGGAGGTGGAGGAACTGCATGAACACACATCTTTTGCATAAGCGTAGCTATCATAAGGTCGAGGGTGAGCAAAGTAATTGTTCCAGTTCATTAATGCGTGCATAAAGAAGTGCGTCATATCGTCGTGGAATGTCCCTTAACAAAATATGGAGGTAGGATAGAAGACTTCAAAACCCTCACGAGCGAAGCAGCAGAATATCTTAGAAAGTGTAAATTTAAGCCATAATTTAAGCGTAGTTTGTAAGCCATACGATAAATAAATAGTTTATGTATGCAAACCATCTATAGGGTATCTAAAGGTTAGTAAGGGTAGGGGGGTTAGGGGGGGTATCTAAAGGGTAGGTGGCATTTAAAATAAGTAGATCATAATATTTATTGTTCAGTCAAGGAACTGAATCGCGTAACAAGATGTGACTTTTCTCTAACCGATGTATGGAATGTCATCTAGCACAAAGGGACCACCCTAAGGCTGCGGCTCCACTGAGGCGGAGACGAGCGGAGCGGAAAGGAGACGTGTAGGGATCAACCGATCCTGACACGTCTGATGATAATGAGGCGGAGACGAGATGAGGATTCAACTGATATGCTTCGTGATAAAGTCTATTTGTGATAAAGTTTTTTCGTGATAAAGTCATTCGTGAAAAAGTTTTCGAGAAAAAGTTTTTCGTGATTAAGTACTGACACGGCTTGGTCGATCCCTACACGTCTCCTCTCCGCTCCGCTCGTCTCCGCCTCAGTGGAGCCGCAGCCTAATGCGCGATTTAGTTTCTTTCACTGTACCAATTGTTGTCACTTGAGCAAGCGAGAGACGCACGGATTCTTGGTCATTAAGCCGAGCTTAGACTTGCAAGAAAAATCCTGCAAGTTGCATTACATTGCGGCGCTCGAGTGACCATTACAAACTCGTTGGCCTTACGGCCTCGCGATGTAATGCAACTTGCACGATTTTTTTTGCAAGTCTAACTCGGCTTTACGTTAAGCCTCGTCAGGCGTGCTTGTCCAGTCATAATGATCGTTTAGGAACCCTTTGAGAAAAATAAAGACTTTTCGGCTTTATTCTATCTATCAAGTACTTCCAGTCGTCTGTCAGGCTTGTGTGACCTCTCGAAACGTCCTAACATAACATAATTGCCCATCAAACCCAAACAAAGCCTACTTATGACATTTCGTTACTTATAACCTAGTGTTGTTTACTTCACGGCTTCGCACGCGTAAATAATTACTAAATTCTCGTGATAATTCCCATAAATATCATCGTCATCTTTATTGACGTTGCTTTTATACAACAATGACGAATTGCATGACTCTATAGCGAGCGGAACCTGAGAGTCCAAAAAAGCTAATAATAGTGGTAGACTAGGTCGATCGAAAAGACCATGTGGTCGCTTACCTTCCCGATGGTCAGACCTCGTTAGGTCACTCACCAGCCTATCTGTCGCAAAAGCACTAAAGACTGCCGAAGACAGAAAATATGGAGAAGCATAGTGCAACGAGCCATCAGCACTTCAGACAAGGCACGACCTTCAGCAATACCGACCTTCAGAAGAGATAGCGAGCGGAATATCGGAATAAAAAGTATTCTATGTGTTAATCCAGATCTCCAGTTATTTACACACCAAATTTCATCCAAAACCGCCAAGCTGTTTCAGCGTGAAAGAGTAAAAAACATACGCAACACAAACTTTTACATTTTTAATATTAGGTATTAACCACAAGCGCAAACAACTGCCTCCTTCATTTTCATTTGCACCTTATCTGAACGGCTCAGAATCGATTCTAGCTTGTCATAGGGAATGATGAAATACTGCGTCGGGCAAGCATAAATTCTTGTTCGTCCGAAGTCCGACAAATGGCACGTTTACCTCAGCTTTTGGCGGAGACCAGACTACCATAAATTTTGGTCTTTTATGCACATGCTACTGATATATTTACCAAGTACAATGCTTAGTAATTTACCAGTGTTTCTTGTGTGTTAATAAGTTTTTCATTTGTAATACAAGTTTTTTTGCTAACTTTACTTTTTATTAAAAAGCCGTGGTGGCCTAGTGGTTTGACCTATCGCCTCTGAAGCAGAGGATCGTGGGTTCAAACCCCAGCTCGCACAACTGAGTTTACCACGAGCTTCACGGTGAAGGAAAACGTCGTGAGGAAACCTGCATTACCTGCGAAGCAATTCAATGGTGCGTGTGAAGTTGACCCGCGTTATCATCCGCAATATCACTTTACATGTGTACCAAATTTCAAGTCAATCCGACCAGTAAGAGTGGGCCAAAAGCAACTTGCTAGATTTGACCCTAAAATAAACATGGTAAGTTAAACAAAACCTTGTAAAAAAAGCCATGATAGGCTAGTGGTTTAATCAATGGCTTCTTGAGCAGAGGTTCATAGGTTCAGACCTGAGCTAGCACATCTTAGAAATGAAATAACTGTAATGAGTTTTTTGCGTTAATTTCTATAAAAAGAAAACATTATTATAAATTTTAAGAATAACGACGATTAGTACTTTTTTATTTCGAATTTTTAGACAAGTATTTCCTTCTTGCGTCAGCAATTATCAGATTCCCCTAAATATGTGACGTATTTTGTGGATCCCTGTTCCTCCTTTATTATTCGAAGAGCATGTATAATTTTTGTCTCCGAACGCTACAAAAGTCCAAGATTATTCTATTACGCTGCTGTATAGTAACTTTATTTTGCCACAGCGAGAGGCTCGGCCACGTCTTCAAGCAATAACATTGCCGGCACTTACCGCAACGCAAGATATTTAAACGCAGAGGGTAAATTCTTTTATAGGACCGCGATAACTCTCTTCTTCTCTATCTCTCTCTCACTCTCTCTCTCTCTCTCTCTCTCTCTCTCTCTCTCTCTCTCTCTCTCTTTCATCACGCATACTAACATTTTAGTGTTTTAGGCTCTATCTTGTTAGTCATATTAAAGTCACAATAAACTTTTATGGGGATATTAAAAAAACATGACCGAAATGAAAATTGTCTGATTTAGAATATAATGAGTTCATTTGTTGATTGCTGATTTGTTTTTTTTAAAACATGCTGATTCATTATATTTCTTTATTTTAATCTCTTATAGGCCAAGACTTTATATTTTTGGATCTAATTATATAATAAAATACATAATGAGTCATATCAGGAAAAAAAAATACTCTTGAGGACATTTAAAATATTGAAAAGAGAAATGTATAATTTCCACGAAATACCAAGTAAAATACCTCTAAGGTAAATCCAATTTATTTCATGTTAAAATAACCTTTGACATTTATCCCAAAGCTGAGTACGGAGGGCCAATAAATGAACCATTAACCTCAACCTAATAAAGCAGTATTAGTTAATAAACCTTTCAGCGCAAACCTCAAAGCGTCACGGCCAGCTACTGAATCGCTATTGCATGTCACCTTCTTAGCCTGCATCCTGCTCTTACTATATTGTTAAGAGAGGGAGACGAGAGTCGCTTCAGCTGATGGAAGTTTGCTTATTACAGAAGGGCACAGCACACAAAGAGACAGATGAATCTATGCATTTTGCTTTTGGATTTTGAAATAGGTTTATAAAACTGGTTGCACATATATTGTGGGTTAGTTTTTAACGACATTAATAATTGAATTAGTTATCTATCATTGTAATACAAACTAGACTAGTGTATTTCAATACATAAAAAGGGAAATGCTGCCAGCATCTTTGGTACCATGCCGCAGGGTCCATTTTTAGATTGATTGATTATAGAGATTGATTATAGTTTTAGCTGATTTAATTTTAATGTTGTTTTAGTTTTTTTATTATGGTACCTAATCTACCTTTTAAACTGTTCTATAAGTATGCGCGGTTTAACTTAATAAATTTGTAAATAAATTTAATAAATTTAATCTGTAATGTAAATGTTTACATAGTTTAAGGGGGTATTTCAATATTTAAGACACCAATTTATTGACATTGTTTTGTATACATTTTGTTAAATATTCGTACCTATTCAAATCAATTATAGCTCAAGTTGCAAAAGACATAATAATTAATAACAAACTAGCCTAATCTTCAGTTGATATTTTTTTTTATTAATTATCGTTATACTCTAATTAACTTGATGCAACTAACTATTAAGCGGTTGGCACAACTGGAGACCAAAAGGCCGGCAGCTATCTCTCTCAAACAATCAGCATTAAATAGCTATTGAACAAGGAAACTCTGCCAGCCTTTTGGGCACAATGCCACACGGGCCATTTCAGTTTTAAGGAATTCGTTTTAGTTACGTATTTGTTTTTTTTTTTATATTGGACGTAATTTCAATTCAATAATATCAATCAAATATTAATACAATATTAAATTGTTTCGGAGTACTATTAAGTATTTAGTGAGTAAATGAGATTAGACTTGGCATAACTGACGGACGACGAAGATGGGGAAAGTTACTTTATTTTATTTTATTTAATTTACCACATAGTATCGTAAAAAGTTGGTAGCGAATTAAGGTGTCCCACGGAATTCCTAGTATCAATAAATAATAATAAATAAATATTTGGTTCTATCTCTAGCGGACCTTCGTCCTATAAGTAATACTTAATTGAATTAAAACATTACCTTTTCACAAATTCGTGTCCATTATCACATTCACTGTTAGCAGTTGATTTGAAAATTTTGCCGCAATCACAACTGAAACAAAACGAGAATTTTGTTAGTATTTTTTCGTTCGAGTTATTTTGCTGACTGCACTTTTAATTACATAATTTCACTTGCATCATTATTACAGCTTTATACTCGTACCAAATTTAAACTCAATCCGACTGGAATGGGATCTTAATAAATTCTCTAATATCCAAGCGTACTATACTTAGCGGCAAAAAATCTGGGTCTCAAATGTATGCAGTAATAGGTAATTTTGTATGTAGAGTGGGTCAAATTTGGTATCGCTTAGTACCTATATTTAACGCAGCAAGCTAAATAAACACTTGTAAAAAATCAAATTACTCCGCAACTCACACCAAACATCAACAACCAAGACAGCTTACTTTAAAAGACAATCATTCGAGCGAACAAATTCGCTTCGGTTAAATTTAAATTAATCTAATGACTTAGCTGCCCCGTCGTCTGTGCACTCGTGGGGCTGACGGGTCGGAAATTACGGGCCTTTGAATCACCACAACCGTATTCATTGGCGTTTGTTCGATGGGCAAAATGGCGGTATACTTGACGGTTGATTTTAAAATCGACCACTAATACTCGTACTGTATAAAACTATTGTAATATTATTGTAAGAGGAATCCATGCCCCAACTCTTGCATGCTCTTAGACATGTTTCATCAAAATCAGTTCAGTTGTTTTTGAGATATTGAACTTTGAATTGACAAAATCGGGGGTCTTCCAACTTTTTTTTGGTTAGGTTAAGTTATATTTTGTTTAAATAATAAACTTAGTACCAAAACTTGAAGATATAGTTTATAAACAAGATTATGTCTTATTAAGCCAGTTTAATTTTGAAGGTAGGTACGTTATTATTATAGTATATACTTAGTACTTATTGTATGTACTAAACAAGCCTAACTTGAATTATGATAAGTAGTCGCGATAGTTGGTTTAGTTATGTAAGTCCTGATAAAATGCTTATAATCTAGTAGTAAAATTCAGGTGGTCTGGTCACAATCAAAACCTGAAACTTCTAATAAAATGTAGAGTCCACAAAAAAAAAATCTGCTTAATTTATATATTGTAAATTGTAGTTTTTCTTCTAAGTTAATGAATGTCGTCTGCACAAAAGTGGGTTGACAAGGTCTCTTGTTAACGAAATGTCGCAAACGAAACCTAGAAAACATGAATAGCCCTTACCATCCTTTTTACTCACGAAATTGTCATAGTAAAACATTCCCATAAAGGTTAATATTAAAATACAAGCAGTTTAAAGTTTTTAACAGTTTTAAATAATGGACGGGTCTATATCGACTGGTAGAATATTGTTGGTCATAATATAATATTTGAATAAAGAATTTCAATCGCAGTTCAACGCGGGAATGCTGCCTGCGTGATGGGCACCATGCCAAGAGGCCCATCTCTCTTTTTTAATTAAAGTTTTAGTTATAGTTATTTTAATTTAATAGTAGTTTTAGTTCTATAGATATTTTGTATTTTCTTAATATTTCACATAACTTTTTTTTCTCTAAAACCATTTATATCAGAATTGTTATAAAACAAAAATCTAACCTAACCTATAGAGTTCTACAGGATGAACATTTAAAAAACTATTATAAAAAAGTTTCCGCGGGAAAAAATTTATGACTAAGAATAATTATGACTTATAAAATTAAAGCAGTCGAAAAGATCCCTTAAAAGAAGATTGGTTAAATCCCAGTAATCCTAATTTCTACTAAGTAATAATACAAATGCGAAAGTTTGTGTGTATGTACTTGCGTACGTTTTTACTCCTTCACGCTAAAATGGCTGGACAGAGTTAGACGATATCTCGATTATTCCATAAAAATTGAATGAAAATTAAAAATGTTGTCTGATAGAACACTTCTTAATTATATAAGTTAATGTGTCTACTCCAATAATTATTCGTTTTCGTTTTATTTTCTTTAAAAACCGTTTATAAACGTTAATACGAACTTATATATTAAGAAGTGTTCTATCAGACAACATTTTTAATTTCATTCAATTTTTATGGAATAATCGAAAAAACTAACAAAAATGTAATGTTGCCAGCTTTGCAAGTATAAACGCTCTTAATGCGAGCGAATTTCAACCTTAAAATCAGTGCTGCAAGTTTCTTTTGCTCGCAGCTTATGCTGAGCCTAAGCCCATTACCACCTGCTTACGTGTAATTGTTTTTTAATTGTGCTGTCTTATTTTCTGTGGCAATAAATATTATTTAACACTAGTTAGACATATTCTCTATATCTGCCCATGATCACGACACTACTAAGTGGTTAATGTGTCGAAATATTAAAAGAAAGGAAAATATTTATTTGTTTATTTATTTATCTGGAGCTAATTAAAAGGTATCCCTCATCTACACTTTGATGTAAATCAAACAAATCCACATTGTAGGATTCTCTATCGCATGGGAAATTAGCCAAGTCCGCCCTTTTCGTGTCTACAAGTTATAGGGAATTTCTATGCAAATCTCAAAGCTTTTTAGATCCAAAGGTTTGGGTTGGGTGTTGATTCTTTAGATAGTTAGTTAGGACTTTTGTTTATTATTATGTTTTTGTAGCTCTACTTTTTTGAATAGTGTTTGTTTTAAACATATAAAATAGATTATATTAGATCAACGGGTTACGGAGACACTATGGAGGTACGCCGATTGCTTCTAAATGCCAACCTAGTTTCGGTTTTGGTACTTATTTCGGCGGAATTTTGCCGAAACCGAAACTCGCTGAAACCAAAATTGAAATTGAGATTTCGGCCGGACACTAGAAAACAATGATATTTGATAGGTAATTTAAATACTTTTATGGGATGGCCATCGAAGCAGAGGCAGACCGAAGAGGAGATGGCGGGACGACGATTGAACACACATCAAATGGAATGACAGGAGCATGCTCTCGACAGAGACGAATGGTTGAAAAAAGGGGAGGCCTTTGCCCAGTTGTAGGACACCTTAACCAACTAAGGAAAAATCACTTTTATTCCTTATCGAAAGTACAAACTGAGACATGGATGCACAGAAAAACCAGAAAAAGAGACCAGCGCTGGGAATCGATCCCAGGTCCTCAGCATTCCGTGCTGCGTGCCATACCCCTACACTACGACTGGACAAGACACAGGAGGAGTACAGACACGAATTTTTCCTATGCACACATATCTCAGGTTGCTTTTTTCTACTACGCTACGCTAGCACTAGCGACATCTAGAGCGATAATTGGAGTTGAAATATAAAATATAAAATGACTCCAAATAACCTATCATACTTTTATTCCATTTCAAACTCGTAACAAATAGTACGGGCGGGCATGTACGAGCCTCTCGCACCAACATGGATTCGTAATATGCCGTAAAAGGGTGTAGGTTGCTATTGGCGTAGGAAATCGCGGCACTCCGGAGTCGACAATGTACGTCGCTATTTTCTATTGTGTTTTGTAACCGCTAAAGTGAAGTTATGTGTTGATATTTTTGTAGTGATAGAAAAATGAAGCAAGAAGAGCTGTAGGGGCTGTTACACCATCCTTTGATTAAATTTATTTGACGGATAAAATAATGTGATGACGTCTCCCTTTATTCGAACAAAACAAACAGAGACGGCATCACATTCATCCGTCAATTTTTAATCAATGGATGGTGAAACAGGGGGTTAGACTTTGAATTGAGTATTTTCCTGTGTAAAAAAAAGAACAATTTAATCTGCGGAATCTGCCAGTTAAATTATTAGTGTGCTGTTGGGGTTGCAGTGGCGGTGTAGCGCCTCGGCGATGTTCGCGGAGGCACAGACAGATGAAATGAAATTAAATTAAATTTTAAAAAAAAATTGGGGCAAACAAATATGTATAATAGATACAGCAAAAAACAATAATAATAAAGTGAAATAAAATAAAATGAGAATACAAAATACAAAAAATGAATAAAAATACTTATTTGCTTGTGCCCGAAATGGTCCCGCCTCAGCATAAAATGCGGATTCCTTTGGTTGAGCCAGCGCTGGTCTTCCGGCGAGACCAGATAGTTTTGGTAGGCTAGCGACATCTATACCGTAGCCCTCATCGAGAAACTTTTTTCGGCACTCCAATGGAACTAACCTACCTACCCCCTACCCCTCCCTACCTACCCTATCTGTTTTTCAGTTTGTATTTTCAACTTAGGTTTTACGGTATGCCCGTAAATGTAAAAGTTTGGAATTGAAATAAAAAATACAAAAAGATTCCAAAAAAACAATCTTCATTGTTACTAACCGAATATGGATTTTTATCTGAATTAAAGATTAAATAATATAAACATTTATTGGACATGACAATAAGATATTGTTGCTGAAGTAGCAGATGAAAGAGCTTAGTTGGAAGCAGATAATCCTATCCTATTAATATTATAAATGTGAAAGTTTGTGTGTGAGTGAGTTTGTGAGTGAGTGAGTATGTTTGTTACTTCTTCACGCTGAAACTGCTGAACGGATTTAAATGAAATTTGGCAAAAAGTTAGTGTATAACCTGTATTAAAACAAAGGATACTTTTTATCCCGATATTCCCACGGGATAGGAATAATTTATTTATTATTTATTTATTTATTCAAGAACAACATACCGATACCTCCTACGTATAATGGTACAAGTGACAAATTTCTGATTTTTAGTTTTTTGCAATTTTGTGATTAATATTTCCTTATTTACCTACCACAAAAAATTTGGACGGATATTCCTATTAGTTTTGGAAATAAAGTGACGTATATGAATGCATCTAACACCGTTTTGCTAATCAGTACAACGTATACTGAGGCAACCGACATGCACCACTATACGCGGCACCGATATTGTCGCGGGGCCGGGGAAGTCGAGTGTAACTGGCAGTTGCCTCAGTGTACGCGCTAGCCGTCGCTGCGTGCGGACCGTTTAAACTGTTCTACGAGCACATAATTTGATAGTATATATAAAAAAAAACATGTTTTGGTTTGGCAAGACCACAATAGCCGTATTTCTCATAGACAGCCATGGAAACTTAATCCAATGTGAAACCTTTTCGTGATCTATTTCGCTATGATTTCTTTGGCAAATGTATGGGATGTCAACATAACATTGGTAGTACAACGGTTCCACCCCAGTACCAGTACGTGAATTCAGTTTCCTCGGCTATACCTACATGTACGCGTGCTAGAAATATAACATTGCAGTATTACATTGCATTTTGGTAGTTGAGCATCCCCAAAAAGAAGGCGAAGGCATGCATGCTTTAATTAAAATGAGAACAGTAAATTTCAATATACCTACAGGTTGATAAAAAAAATCCTGTACTATACTGTAACCCATATTAGGGCTACTGATTACTAATACGATATAAGTGGGAAAACATCGAAATTAGAAAGTCTTCTTGCGACTCCACTTCCATACAAAACTTTTTTTTCGAATCACAGTATTTTTCTACTTGGATCATATTAGTAATTAGTAGCCCTAATGTGGTTTAAAGTATAGTACAGGGTTTTAATAACACCCTATACACATTTTTTATACACACCTAAGAAATGGTACCTGGCTATGTATATGGCGAAAACGGGTAAACCGTATGAAGTTATAGAAGTTTCCCAAGACTCAGAAACAGACACAAAATTTAAATCTATTGTCAAGAAGACATTAATATATAAGGCGTGTTATTAAAATTAATGATTATATCATGGATAGGGAAATTTGGAAATAATTCCGATCCGCATTGGCGAGTGCTTACTGCAAATAGCGAATTGAGAACTGTTTTAAATATGTAGTTGTGTTAAATACTTGTGATGTATGGATATCACTAAAATATGATTGTAAATCTGTTTACAAAATTTACCTAGGTTTATTGCCAGACTCTTCTCAACAGAGGTTTTTACGAACCGGTGGTAATTTTTTTTGACATTCATAAGTGCTTGTTACAATCTAAATTGAATAAAGATATTTTGACTTTGACTCAATATTTCATGTCAAAGCTTGTCTTAAGCAAAGTGACAATCAGATTCGCGCACGAAGGGTTCCGTACCATCTATACAACTTCATTAGGATTAGCAAAAAAATGGCAAAAAAATTACATTTGTTGTATGGGGCCCCCTTAAATATTTATTCTGATCTATTTTTGTTATATATATATTATATCGACTACAGTTATACATAATCTGTGAAAATTTCAACTGTCTAACTATCATGGTTCATGAGATACAGCCTGGTGACAGACGGACGGACAGCGAAGTAGTATAAAGTAGTAGGGTTTCCGTTTATACCCTTTGGGTACGGATCCCTGAAGAGGCACAAAAAGCTAAACCGTTATGTGGATACAAATGGGTGCGATGCGATATATGTATCACATGAGGAACCTTTCACAATAAAATATGAGTACACATTTGAACAGGAATACGAATCCATTGAACGTGCTTTCATTAATTTAAAGCACTTTTCTTAATAAAACCATTTATATTTCAAGTGAGGTTTTTTATAAAGGTATATTTCTGTATTTTGTATAGCACGTTTAAAACATTACTAGCGGTATATTGGTACAAGTGGCATGCTAATGTTAGCGTATATTGATGCAAGTGATAAAAACGTTTTAAATCAATAGATGAAGGTAAAAGAGCATCTGTTTTATTGTTCATTGCAAGCCATATAAGTATTTCATCTAAAAATTCATATACAATATAAAATATCGTTAGATCAGTAATCTACGCATTACGCCGTATACTGGAGCAAGTGGTAATTAGCTCAGTATACCGCACAACTACAAGATGTAAAATACGCGTATAGTAGTGTATCTGCAATTTTCTCAAAAACTATAAGAAATTTCAAAATTCCATGAATACAGGTAGAAAGCAAATATTTTCTTTGGAACCAATGCAAAATTTTGAAAAGTTATATCATCAAATGAGAAAGTTACAGGTTTTGGAACCTTTGAACAGCTCTCCTGTAAATTTATGATTATGCACTTGTACCAGTATACGTAG